>NW_027361685.1:6592500-6807500 GCF_039654945.1 Dendrobates tinctorius
GGTGGACGGGGCGGAGCTGGCGCGTGGTGGATGGGAGCAGAGCCGGAGCTGGTGTGTGGTGGACGGGAGCAGTCGGAGCTGGCGCGTGGTGGACGGGAGCAGAGCCGGAGCTGGCGCGTGGTGGATGGGAGCAGAGCCGGAGCCGGCGTGTGGTGGACGGGAGCGGAGCCGGAGCTGGCGTGTGGTGGATGGAAGCGGAGGCGGAGGTGGCGCGTGGTGGACGGGAGCGGAGGCGGAGCTGGTGTGTGGTGGACGGGAGCAGAGCCGGAGCTGGAGTGTGGTGGACGGGGCGGAGCTGGCGCATGGTGGATGGGGGCGGAGCTGGCGCGTGGTGGACGGGGCGGAGCCGGAGCTGTCGCGTGGTGGATGGGAGCAGAGCCGGAGCTGGAGTGTGATGGACGGGGCGGAGCTGGCGCGTGGTGGACGGGAGCAGAGCCGGAGCTGGCGCGTGGTGGACGGGAGCAGAGTCGGAGCTGGCGCGTGGTGGACGGGAGCAGAGCCGGAGCTGGCGCGTGGTGGACGGGAGCAGAGCCGGAGCCGGCGCGTGGTGGACGGGAGCAGAGCCGGAGCTGGCGTGTGGTGGATGGAAGCGGAGGCGGAGCTGGCGCGTGGTGGACGGGAGCGGAGGCGGAGCTGGCGCGTGGTGGACGGGAGCGGAGCCGGAGCTGGTGCGTGGTGGACGGGAGCAGAGCTGGCGCGTGGTGGACGGGAGCAGAGCTGGAGTGTGGTGGACGGGGCGGAGCTGGCGCGTGGTGGACGGGGGCGGAGCTGGCGTGTGGTGGACGGGGCGGAGCCAAAGCTGGCGCGTGGTGGACGGGAGCAGAGCCGGAGCTGGAGTGTGGTGGACGGGGGCGGAGCTGGCGCGTGGTGGACGGGAGCAGAGCCGGAGCTGGCGTGTGGTGGATGGAAGCGGAGGCGGAGCTGGCGTGTGGTGGATGGAAGCGGAGGCGGAGCTGGCGCGTGGTGGACGGGAGCGGAGGTGGAGCTGGCGTGTGGTGGACGGGAGCAGAGCCGGAGCTGGCGTGTGGTGGACGGGAGCAGAGCCGGAGCTGGCGCGTGGTGGACGGGAGCGGAGCTGGCGCGTGGTGGACGGGAGCGGAGCCGGAGCTGGCGCGTGGTGGATGGGAGCAGAGCTGGCGCATGGTGGACGGGATCAGAGCTGGAGTGTGGTGGACGGGGCGGAGCTGGCGCGTGGTGGACGGGGGCGGAGCTGGCGTGTGGTGGACGGGGGCGGAGCCAAAGCTGGCGCGTGGTGGACGGGAGCAGAGCCGGAGCTGGAGTGTGGTGGACGGGGGCGGAGCTGGCGCGTGGTGGACGGGAGCAGAGCCGGAGCTGGCGCGTGGTGGACGGGAGCAGAGCCGGAGCTGGAGTGTGGTGGACGGGAGCAGAGCCGGAGCTGGCGTGGTGGACGGGAGCAGAGCCGGAGCTGGCGCGTGGTGGACGGGAGCAGAGCCGGAGCTGGCGCGTGGTGGACGGGGACGGAGCCGGCGCGTGGTGGACCGGAGCAGAGCCGGAGCCGGCGCGTGGTGGACGGGAGCGGAGCCGGCGCGTGGTGGACGGGAGCGGAGCCGGAGCGTGGTGGACGGGAGCGGAGGCAGAGCCGGCGTGTGGTGGACGGGAGCGGAGGCGGAGCTGGCGTGTGGTGGACGGGAGCGGAGGCGGAGCTGGCGTGTGGTGGACGGGAGCGGAGGCGGAGCTGGCGCGTGGTGGACGGGAGCAGAGCTGGAGCTGGCGCGTGGTGGACGGAGGCGGAGCTGGCGTGTGGTGGACGGGAGCAGAGCCGGAGCTGGCGTGTGGTGTACGGGGGCGGAGCTGGCGCGTGGTGGACGGGAGCAGAGCTGGCGCGTGTTGGACGGGAGCAGAGCCGGAGCTGGCGCGTGGTGTACGGGGGCGGAGCTGGCGCATGGTGGACGGGAGCGGAGGCGGAGCTGGCGTGTGGTGGACGGGAGCAGAGCCGGAGCTGGCGCGTGGTGGACGGGGGTGGAGCTGGCGCATGGTGGACGGGAGCAGAGCCGGAGCCGGCGCATGGTGGACGGGAGCAGAGCCGGAGCCGGCGCGTGGTGGACGGGAGCATAGCTGTAGCCGGCGCGTGGTGGACGGGAGCAGAGCCGGCGCGTGGTGGATGGGAGCGGAGCTGGAGCCGGCGTGTGGTGGACGGGAGCGGAGGCGGAGCTGGCGTGTGGTGGACGGGAGCGGAGATGGCGCGTGGTAGGCGGAGCTGGCGCGTGGTGGACGGGGGTGGAGCTGGCGCATGGTGGACGGGAGCAGAGCCGGAGCCGGCGCGTGGTGGACGGGAGCATAGCTGGAGCCGGCGCGTGGTGGACGGGAGCAGAGCCGGAGCCGGCGCGTGGTGGATGGGAGCAGAGCCGGAGCCGGCGTGTGGTGGATGGGAGCGGAGGCGGAGCTGGCGTGTGGTGGACGGGAGCGGAGCTGGCGCGTGGTAGGCGGAGCTGGCGCATGGTGGCCGGGAGCGGAGGCGGAGCTGGTGCGTGGTGGACGGGAGCGGAGGCGGAGCTGGCGCGTGGTGGACGGAAGCGGAGGCGGAGCTGGCGCGTGGTGGATTGGAGCAGAGCTGGAGCTGGCGCGTGGACGGGGGCGGAGCTGGCGTGTGGTGGACGGGAGCAGAGCCGGAGCTGGCGCGTGGTGGACGGGAGCAGAGCCGGAGCTGGTGCGTGGTGGACGGGAGCAGAGCCGGAGCTGGCGCGTGGTGGACGGGAGCGGAGGCGGAGCCGGCGTGTGGTGGACGGGAGCGGAGGCGGAGCCGGCGTGTGGTGGACGGGAACGGAGGCGGAGCTGGCGTGTGGTGGACGGGAGCGGAGGCGGAGCTGGCATGTGGTGGACGGGAGCGGAGGCGGAGCCGGCGTGTGGTGGACGGGGGCGGAGCTGGAGCTGGCGTGTGGTGGATGGGAGCGGAGGCGGAGTCGGCGTGTGGTGGACGAGGGCGGAGCTGGAGCTGGCGTGTGGTGGACGGGAGATAAAACATAACCTTTAGTTAGATAGTAGAATAAATACAATTTTGTGTCCCCCAGAGTGAATGAATATAAATGTTTGGGTGAAGTCACAAATAAAGGGGCGTGAGGAGCACAGCCCGATCAGGAGGAATGATTCCCACTTGAAATGGCTGAACTGCAATCAGCAAGTCCCAGAATCTCACCTTGTGGATCTGGGAGAATCCCACAGAACCCCGCAAATAACGACTGACAGATTCTGGCTGCATATAACAGGAATGACTGGAATCTGGATGACAGTTATAGAGTTACCACCCGAAATATGCCAGAGCAATAAGGAAGGAAAGGCACAAGCTCAGCAATTCATGAAGCCGGTGCGGGAGGAAAAGGAGATCCTGGGTCCAGGATGATCCATACAGGAAAAGGGGAAGAAAATGCCCTACAAGACCCCAAAGGGCTAACAGTAGTCTATCCCCAAGACTCCCCCCCCCGACCGTCCACAGCTCCCCCTGTGCTAAACAAGCCCTGCATTCCCCCATGGAAGGGCCCAACGCGTTTCTTCCAAGCTGAGTCATCAGGGGACTTCTGCTTGTGATAGGAGGTGAGGTGCCATAGTGCTGAGCTAGAGAGGAATGGATCCCTCCACTCCTTGTCTGAAGCTGTGAGGAACGGCAGGACAAAAAGGGTTAACTTTACATAGATGAGGAGAAATTAATTACCACTTCCCATTAGGAATTCCCACAGGTGTTAACACTGAACATATGGTGTGCATGCCATTATGTCTCCAATCACTAGGACGTCTTACAGACGCGTGTTACCCCAGAGAAAGGCAGGGGGAGAACATACCATGGTACTTCTGGTGGTTGAAACGCACGCCAGTGTGCTATAAAGGCGCGTGAGCCGCAAGGAAAAAATCCACCACACTCAAATGAAGGCGGGCTACTAATTGTGTCCAATGAGGTAGAGGCGTGCGCTCCACAACCTAGTGTTTCCGGTACGTGGAACACACGCCAAAATAACTTCCGGTTTCTTGAACCGCATAGAAGTAGAATATGAAACCAAGTTGGCTTGATGGCGCACGGTCCACAGCCTTGTATCTCCGGCAAGTGGAACGCACGCCAATGCCACATCCGGCAAGTGGAACGCGCGCCAATGCCACATCCGGCAAGTGGAACGCACGCCAACGCCACATCCGGCAAGTGGAACGCGCGCCAAGAATTGTTGGAGCCAATTTTCTGTAGAAACATTTTAATATCGGCTTTTTCTGGAGTTTTTCTTGTAATATAGGAAAGCCTAAGGCCAGAAATAAACCCCATAAATCACTGTACATGGAGACTTTGGGATCAGATCATTTCTGTCCGTTGTGATTGTGGAACCTAAAAATCTTTTCTAAAAGCCTCAAACTTCTGTGTGTGACTCAGAGCTGAGATCTAACGTGAGAGAAGATTCCAGTATGGGGAAGACGGGAAACCTTCATATAGACGGCCGGTGGGGATGGAGTCAGTGACCGACTCTGGCCAAATCTGTTTCTAGAGCCGCAGTAGAAGATGAAGATGTTGTCCTCATCATGAAGGAGTTATTTCTCATGTCGCGTGTAATGAATATCTCCTGCAGTATTGCTAATGCCGATTCCAGTGTCGGTAATGAGACGAGAATTAGCGTTATGGAAGATGAGTCTATGAGGAACGTGTTCAACTGCCGACTCCGAGGAGGAAACTGCTTGTTGTCTGTGGCCTAAATATATAGGTTTTATTAGTAGATGTCAGGGAAGAAAACTAAACCCTGTAAGATAATAAATCTCCTCATATGTTTCCCTTATTATCTCCAGTAATTGTATTATTACACAGGATTCTTATGGTGTTACATCGGATCATCTTCTTCTCATTCAGGTCTCTACAATATCGGATCCTCTCAGTGAAGATCTTCTACAAAAGAGAATTTTCCTGATTTACCCACCAAGGATGGATATGGACAGAGACAAGATGGCGGAGAGGATACTACACCTCACCCTAGAGATCCTCTTCCGTCTCACTGGAGAGGTGAGAGATGCTGATGACGTCACATTACATCATTCTTATCTATGGGAATAACAGATGGACAGAACTGGAGAGGTGAGGACTCTGGAAATGTCTGGAGTGAGATTTATTAATGTGTCTCTCCATAACCAGGATTACACAGTGGTGAAGAAGACCTCTAGTGATCGCTGTCAGGACCCTGTGTCTGAGGGATGTGAAAGACCCCTGAGCCCAATCACGGGGCCTCCACCTCTCCCCCTGATCCATGTGGACATCAATGACCAGAAGATCCTAGAACTCACCTACAAGATGATGGAGCTGCTGACTGGAGAGGTGACACTGCTGGGAATGCAGGGACATTATACAGTAACACTATGAAGGGATCGGGGGATGACGGTATCATTGTATGTGTCAGGTTCCTATAAGGTGTCAGGATGTCGCTGTCTATTTCTCCATGGAGGAGTGGGAGTATTTAGCAGGACACAGAGATCTGTACAAGGACGTCATAATGGAGGTTCCCCAGCCCCTCACATCTCCAGGTAATAGACAGGACTAAATACACACGGCCTATAATTATCTGTATGTAGAGAATGAATTCAGTCCCTGTATGTGTTTCCTCCAGATCTATCTAGTAAGAGGACAACACCAGAGAGATGTCCCCATCCTCTTCTTCCACAGGACTGTAACCAAGAAGATCCCAGTGCTCCTCAGGATCATCAGGTAGATGGAGAGAAGGTGTCAGGAGATCTCCCCTATGATGTGTAGACGGCTGTGAAGGTCTTATGCTCAGTCTTGTTTTATCCACCAGTATTATATGTTTTATACTTGTGTGATGAGAACGGTGGAGATGGCAGGATTAGAGCTGATCATAGATGGGACTTCTCCATCTGTCGGTGACTTTTACAATATTTGTTTCAGGGTGAAGATCTGACCCATATTAATACTACAGAGACATATGTGAGGGGTGATGAATGGTGAGTAGTAACCACTGAATCCAGAGAAGTCACAGATTCCTCTCAGTCACTGGCTTTGGCTGCTTCATCGGTGGTGTAGTCCGGCCGTATTACCATGATCACCATTTTGCCTCTAGACCACAACATTCTCCTCCACCCAAAACTGTTCAAATGACTTTGGGCATTGAAAGCCCTTTTCTATAGAACTTACAACCAATTACATTGTTTTTGATCCTAAGGAATTCAGATTACTGCACAATCTCTCCTGAAATGGGGAGCAAAACTATCTCTAATCTTCTGCTCAGGATTCATAGTAGCTCCAATGAGCCACCATAAATGAATGCAACTCTGGTTTACTGTTGTGTAATCTGTATTTGTAGTTTTCAGTTAATGAGATTCTCATGCTCTGGGCGGGGCTTTATGTGGTGCTCTGATTACATTTTTTTTTATTATTTATATAGCACCATTGATTCCATGGTGCTGTACATGAGAGGGGGTTACATACAAATTGCAGATGTCACAGTAAACAAGCTAACAATCACAGATTGATAGAGGGGAGAGAGCACCCTGCCCTTTAGGGCTTACATGCTACAGGATGGTGGGTAAGGAGACAGTAGGTTGGTGGGTCGTAGCAGTTCCGGTGTTGGTTGAGGTGATATCCCCGGTAGTGGTGAGAGAGAAGGAGGTAGCGGGGTCATTGCAGGCTGTAGGCTTTCTTGAAGAGGTGGGTTTTCAGGTTCCGTCTGAAGGATCCAAATGTGGTTGATATTTGGACTTGTTGGGGCAAAGAATTCTAGAGAATTGGGGCAGTTCGGGAGAAGTCTTGGAGGCAGTTGGGTGAGGAGCGAATAATTGTGGAGGTGAGGAGGTCTTGGGAGGACCAGAGATTACGTGAGGGAAGGTATCGGGAGATTAGTTCAGAGGCATATGGGGGAGACAGGTTATAGATGGCCTTGTAGGTCAGTATTAGTAATTTGAACTGGATACGCTGAGGGAGTGGGAGCCAGTGAAGAGATTTGCAGAGGGGAGAAGTGGAGGAGTAGCGAGGAGAGAGATTAATTAGTCGGGCAGCAGAGTTAAGGATGGACTGGAGAGGTGCGAGGGTGTTAGCAGGGAGACCACAGAAAAGAATTCTGCCGTAGTCGAGGCGGGAGATGAGGTCATGCACAAGTATTTTAGTAGGTTGAGGAAAGGACGGGTTCTTGAAATATTTTTGAGCTGGAGGCAAGAGGAGGTAGAAAGAGCTTGGATGTGAGGTTTGAAGCACAGGGCAGAGTCAAAGGTTACTCCGAGGCAGCAGACTTCTGTTACTGGGGAAAGCGTGATGTCATTAATCGTGATAGGTCAGGTAAGGAAGATCTGTGAGATGGAGGAAAGAAGACTTCAGATTTGTCCACATTGAGCTTGAGGAAGCGAGAGGAGATGGAGGAGGATATGGCTGATAGACACTCCGGGATTCTGTACAGCAGAGAGGTGACATCTGGGCCAAAATGTTGTACCCAAAATGTACCCACTCAGAGAGGTAGATCTGAGTGTCATCGGCATAAAGGTGGTACTGGAATCTGTGGGACTTTGAGTTGCCCCAGGCCAAGTGTATAGATTAAGAAGAGTAGGGGTCCTAGAACAGAGGCTTGGGGGACTCCAACAGAGAGAGAGGGTGGGATGAGGAAGGTAGTGTGGGAGTGGGAGACGCTGAATGTGCGGTTGGAAAGGTATGAGGAGATCCAGGATAGGGCGATATCTTTGATGCCAAAGGAGGAGAGGATATGTAGTAGGAGGCAGTGGTCAACTGTGTCGAATGCAGAAGACAGGTCTAGAAGCAGGAGTAGAGAGTATTGTCCATTTAATTTTGCTGTAATTAGGTTGTTAGTAATTTTGGTCAGGGCTGTCTCAGTGGAGTGATGGGGGCATAAATAAAGATTGTAGATTGTCAAAGAGCAAGTTAGATGATAGATGGGAAGAAAGTTCAGCGTGGACGTGCTGCTCCTGGAGTTTGGAAGCAAATGGGAGCAGTGATATTGGACGATAGCTGGACATTGCGGTTGGGTCGAGGGTTGGCTTTTAAAGGATAGGCGTGATTGTGGCATGTTTGAAAGCAGAAGGGAAGGTACCAGACGTTAGTGATAGGTTGAAGAGGTGGGTTAGGGATGAGATAAGTGTGGTGTTGAAGTTGGGGAGGGGATGGGATGTGGTCGAGTGCACAGGTTGTGAGGTGCGATTTGGAGAAGAGACAATTAAGCTCCCCTTCAGCGATGTTGGAGAGGGAGGTTATGGGGTTTGGGCAGTGGTCTGGTATACAAAGGGGTTGTGTTGGTTGAATGATGAAGACTTGGCTTGTTTGGTAGATCTTATTTTTGAAGTGTGTGCCAAATTCCTCGGCAGAGATAAGGGAGGTTGGAGGGGACAGTGGTGTGACCTTTGACCGCACACGGCTATCACATGTGCAGGGGGGCTTATCTTAGTTATCCCACTGCTGTCAACAATGTGATGAAAGCAGCAAGCTTGTCTTGCCCCAACAATTTACCGCAGGGGTTTATTGTAGATATCCCACTGCTGCCACAATATGTCACGAACTGCCGAGATTTATGTATATCCCACTTTCCAGTTCCACTTTGGAGCTCGCAGGCGCCCCCCCCCCCCTTACCTTCAGGTCAGTCAGAAAACTGCACCTAGGAAGTTGCCGGACGGGCTACTTGTTGTGCAATGGCTATTAGGTCCACTTGCAGTGAGGGAATTATAAATGCTTTGGCCGCAGCTACACAATCTGCCTATAAAACCCGCTCAGTCACTACCAGCTCTACCCACCTAGCCAAAACACACCGCTGCCACCAACTTCTGATTCTCTATATTAATATTTAAAATTAATGCAGGGGTTCCGAAGCCAACCCAAATAGTAGCGTAATTAGCTTATAGGCACGTGAATTCGTCACAGAACAAGGAGACGGAACTAATAAATTTTATATTTACTCCAAAAAGTAGGCACTGTTTACAGAGATATAAAAAGATCTTACAATGGGAGACAATTAAAATATGTACATGCCTATAATATTGTGGCTATTGTTGGGCTTATAAAAAAAATTACATCCAGCAAAATGTCACCGGCGATGGCGGCGCCTGCACAGTAGCATCTATATCAACTATATATATATATATATATATATATATATATATATCAGCACAATTTTGGAAACAAATTTTTTTTCCTTAGGAAGTTATAAGGGTTAAAAGCTAAACAGCGATTTCTCATTTTTACAACAAAATTTACAAAACCATTTTTTTTAGGGACCACCTCACCTTTGAAGTGAGTTTGGGGGGGTCAGTATGACAGGAAATACCCAAAAGTGACACCATTGTAAAAACTGCACCCCTAAAGGTACTCAAAATCACATTCAAGAAGTTTCTTAACCCTTCAGGTGCTTCACAGGAATGATTGGAATGTGTAAGGAAAAAATAAACATTTACTTTTCTTTCACAAAAATTTTCATGTAGACCTAATTTTTTTTTTACTTTTGCAAGGGTAACAGGAGAAAATGGATGATACGTTTTGTTTTGAAATTTCTCCTGAGCATGCTGATACCCCATATTTGGGGGAAATCTACTGTGTGTGCGCACGGCAGAGCTCAGAAGGGAAAGCGCACCATTTGACTTTTTGAATGTAAACTTTGCTGGAATAATTAGCGGTTGCCATGTCGCGTTTGGAGAGTCTGAATTCAGCTTACTGGGAGGGATCAGCAAAGGTGCATGAGTGGTCACAGACGTTCGGTGGTCAAGGCTGGTGCGGCGGCAGCGCTCTGTGCTGGTGCGGCGGCAATGCTCTGTGCTGGGGCGGCAGTGCTCTGTGCTGCGAGGGGCCTCCGCCACCATTTTGTCAAAGCCGGAGTCCCCACAGCTCCATTGCTGCGATGCGCCGCAGCATTTGTAAGTATATTCCGACTCTAAAAAATTTTTGGGAAAAAGTGCGTCTTATAGTCCGAAAAATATGGTACATTTTTACCGCTAAAATGTTGTTTTAAGCCCAGATTTTACATTGGAAAATAGGTAGATAAGTATATGGTCAACATAGGTAAAACTATGGGTGTACATAGATGTGTTGTGAACTCTCTTAATCTTACTTTTGAGGCAGGGCTCCCTCTGGTGGATACTGCTGGTAGTGGAGCTGGTCAATTTGATGTTAATCCAACAGCTGCAGAGGATGATTGGAGAAGTGGGGGTAGAGACTGGGAGTACATAAGCGAGCAGACTTCTCTCAGTGGCTGCCGGGGATACTCCTGTCTGTGCATAGTGAGGATATCTGTCTCCTGCCTGATCCTGCATTTTCCAGCTAAGTGTCATTTGCTAAATCCTTTGCATCTGATTTTGCCTTGCTGTCAGGAGTCAGCTGGCTCCCCCTGGGGCTTCTGGCTCCTGCCCTGTATTTTTGTATCTTGTGTTTGTTTGCTCAGTCACCTGCTGTATTAGCCTGTTGCTAGCCTCCATTTCACACCTGAGTGCTGATTTAGTGGGGGCGAGGTTGTGCTAACCTCAGTATTTTTGTGCTTCAGTCATGTTGGAATTTGTAGGGTTTTTGCGTGATTGCAGACAGTGCCTTTTCTGTCCTATCCTATCTAGTCAGTGTGGGCCCCATCATTTGATCAGTCTATTTTCTGTCTGTGTCTCATCTTGTCTCCCCGACAATATATGTTTGGGGGCTGTCTATTCCTTTGGGGATCTGCTCTGGGGCAGTTTAGATTTCACCTTTCTGTCTTTAGGCTTAGTTAGTCCTCCGGCTGTGACGAGGCGTCTAGGGCATCGTAGGAACGCTCCACGGCTACTGCTAGTTGTGTTGTTAAGATCAGGGGTCTGCAATCCGCTGAGTGACCAACCTTTCTGGTGTTCTGGTGGCATAGCCTTTTGCGCTTTCCTCCTCGGTGACCCATTCATAACATAGATAAATTCGAGGAAGGGTGTCATTTCCAATTCCCAGAGGGGTGTCATTTCCAAAATGGGGTCACTTCAGGGGGGATTCTGCTGTTGTTGCCCTTTGGAGAGCCTCTAAGTGCCAGAACACCAGAATTTCCCCTGAAGTGATCCTTTTTGGAAATGACACCCCTCTGGGAATTCATCTATGGATATAGTGACCATTTTCACTACATGGATGATTTCCAGAAACTCTTAGAAGAAGTTTCAGAGCAAAAATTGCAAAAATGTCATTGTAGTGCCCAATATATTGTGCCCAATTTGTGTCTCTGGAGACCTACCCCCGGAAAATGTTAAAAGGAACCTGTCACCCCTCTCAGGCATTTTTAAGTAAAAGAGCCACCTCCTGTATTTTGTCAAGCAGTGCATGGAAGTCCATAAATTAGTTCCATAAGAATTGATATATCAGCGGTCACTTGTTTGACCTTTTAGATGTGCAGCAGCTGACTACTAATCATACATGCCTGATCTCTCCTGCAATAGGTGAGTGGATTTCTTTTATATTTATTATTAACCCAGATAAGACCCTATTTGTGCTTTTTTGTTCCTATAGTGTACTATATTGAAAGCTGTCATGGAGGCATAAGGCTGGCAATGATGGGCATTGTGGGTAATAGCAAGTATCATGCCTCATTCGTCTCTTGGAACATACACAACATCTTCTCTGGGTGTTCTTTCTTGTTTCAGTTACTGAGATGAGTGCAATAAAATGTCGCTCAGTGAGTCTTCTGACATCAGATTCTAAAGGATTGGCAGGGACAACATTTTCAAAAACAAGGTTTTCAGTGATCTTTTCCTGGTAATCAAAACCATTTTTCCAGATGTCCCCAGATAAGTAGGGCATCCTGGTGGGTTTAGTTGGCTGTCTTTCCCCTCATAAATGTGAAATGCTGATGTGTATCCGGTTGAACTCTCGCACATTTTATAGAGCTTTATTCCGAACCTTGCCCTCTTAGAAGGAATAAATTGCTTGAGGTGCAGTCTTCCTTTGAATTTTACAAGGGACTCATCAATGGAAATGTTTTCTGTTGGGGTGTAGAGCTATAAGAACTTTTCTGTCAAGTATTCGATGATGGGTCTGATTTTGAATAGTCTGTCATGTTCTGGGACATCTCTGGGCAGGCATTGACTATTGACGTTAAAATGCCAAAATCTCATGAGCATTTCATAACGGGTCCTAGGAAGAATGGCAGAAAACATAGGGGTGGCTTGAACAGGGCGGTTGGACAAATAGGACTGAATGATCGTTTTTTAACAAGCCCCATAGCGAATGTAAGTCCTAAAAATGTTTTAATTTCTAGGATATTAGTTGGTACCATAAATTTGACCTAGCATAATAGGATCGTGGATTCTGGCTGATGAATTTGGACGCATATAAATTTGTAGGACAATATGCTCTTGCAAGCTATCTGTCATAAACAAATTAAAAAAATTAATTGGTCCAAAATTTTCCACCTCCACATTTATACCAGGAGTGGCATTAAAATTAGGGATGAATGGAGTAGCCGAATCCGAAGCCTCCCTTCTGAGAAATGCTACATCAAGAGGCAAAGCCCCTTGGACATTGGTGTGCGCCAATTCGCGAGCACTAGGGACAACGCTAGTACTGGGCATTGTTCCCTGAGTTGGTGACATTTCTCCAGAAGCGCTATTTGTCCTTCTTGTTGTACTGGTCCTTGTGTGTGAGGATGGACCAGAATCACTGCTCATTTCTGAGCTATCACTGTGGCTGCTAATAAAGCCCTCGCCATCCTCATCGCCATCTGACACTGCACTTTCTTCACTGTCAGAACATAAAAGTGCATAAGCCTCCTCTGCACTATAAAACTGACGGGCCATTTTATTCGTTTTTATTTTTTTTCCCGTAAGTAGAAAACTACGACGTGACTGATGTGACCTAATTATTGGGGAGACAATTGAGAAAAGCCTAATTCTTTAGCCTACCTGTTATGAACAGGTCACCGAGGAGGATGGCAGGAATAGGCTAGGCCACCAGAAAACCAGAAAGGTTGGTCACTTAGCGGATTGCAGATCCCTAGTCCTAACAACACAACTAACAGCAGCCGTGGAGCGTACCTATGATACCCTTGATGCCTTGGCACAGCCGGAGAGCTAGCAAAGCCTAAAGCAAGAAAGGTGAAATCTAAACTGCCCTGGAGTAGACCCCAAAGGAATAGATAGCCCCCAAACATATATCGTCGGTGAGACAAGATAAAACACAAACGCAGGCAGAAAATAGACTGAGCAAATAATGGGGCCCAAGCTGGCTAGAAAGGATACGAAAGGAAAGACACTGTCTGCAATCACGCAAAAAACCCTGAAAAATCCAACATGTCTGATGTACAAAAAAACACTGAGGTCTCACGACCTCGCCCCCACTATATCAGCTTTCTGATATGAACTGGAAGCAAAGCAAAAGAGACTAATATAACAGGGGATTGAACAAACTGACACAAGCTGTAACATATGGAGCGGTGGTCTCTTACAGCCCCCAGCAGGGAGCAAGCTGAACCCTCACAACAAGCAGAAAGAGACAAAACCAGATCAGATGCAAAGGATTAGCACATGAACAACTTAGCTGAACATTGCAGGATCAGGGCAGGAGACATCAGACCTCAGAATGCACAGGAAAGCAATCATCACCCGGGATTGAAGGAAGTCTGCTGACTTAAATACTCTAATCAGTAACCCCAGATCTCCAATCGTCATCATCATCAGGTGGCAGACCTCTGTCAATCCGGCCAGCTCCACTACCTCCAGTAACCACCAGAGGGAGCCCTGACCCAGAAGTAAGAGAATTCACAATACCTACCCCTAACTTTAGAATAAACCCTAACTTTAGCCCAACAGTAACCCTAACTTTAACCCTAACTATCCTATAAAGAGAGCACGGCACTCAGGAATAGTTTGGTTGTTGGTGCTCAAGTCGGATATCCAACCCATCAATCAAAAATGACAAAAATCTTGGCACTCAATATGTGAAATATTCAGACACTTTTATTTTGTGCATCCAGACAGAAAGGTTTAAACGTTTTCAGTCTTACACACAGGGCAGCCAGACCACGGACCAGGGCTTCACCAGTGCAATTCAATTCTAGAGGTTGTATAACCACTGCTATCAGTGCTGTCTTCACTCCTTATTTTAGTGACCCTAGAGGTCCTTTTTCTGAAGCCCTACGCTGTACAGCTGCCTGTTCTAATTTTGGACGGCTCAGTCCACATACGCTTTCCAGACGCCAGCCATTTAACATTTCCACTGGCCATCCAGGCGCTCTACTTTGTCCTTCTTTTGGCTACCATTGGAAGGATTTATTTATTTCAGTAAACGAGATTTTTCTGATGAAGGTCCTATGCTGGACTGAAAACGTTTAAACCTTTCTGTCTGGATGCACAAAATAAAAGTGTCTGAATATTTCACATATTGAGTGCCAAGATTTTTGTCATTTTTAACCCTAACTATAGCACTAACCCTAACCTGCCTTAGTTGTTTTTTTACTTTATAGCACAATCGCTGACTGACACAGCTGGTGCCAGCAGCACTTGTAACACTGTTTCTCCTCTAATCTCTCACTGACAGGAGATCTGAGGAGAAACAGTGTTTTTATGATGCAGATTGCCCGGGAAAGTTCGCTGCTACAACAAACTTTCCTAGTGATTTGTCTCGTTGCCTGGTGTGATGCTGACATCATAAGGACCTGAACCAACCAGGTCTCAATGAGGTCGAGGGTCACAGGATACGTTGTGCGCTGGAATCCCCTCGTTATAAGGTACATGGGGGCCTGATGAGCACAAAACCGCCGACCGTAGATAAAAGTCAGTGCTGCACAAAGCCCTGCTAGCGCCGACATTTATGTACTATTGGTGGTCACAAAGCGGTTAAGTTAAAGGCACCATAATTTCTGTCCAGGCCTAATTCATGAGTTTTATTTTTTTTAAAGTACTGTGGAAGCATGGTTGAAAAGCAATATCTGACTTTCATTTGCTTCAAGTTATTTCTGTGACCATTGTGGGTTTATCTGTCAGTAAACGAGGGGTTCCAACAATTTTGACCACGTGTGTAGGAGGAGTGAATATTTTGACTCCACAGCCTCTTTCTGGAAATTAACACGCAGTGGATGTTGGAGAGTGAAAATTACACATTTGCCATTTTCTTACCCAGCACATAGTGCCCAGATTGTGCTCCAGGAGACACACACCAAAAATTAAGTGGGTTCTTCTCACTATAATATTACTGAATACAGGGATCCTAAATGTTGTTGGCGCACACTGCAAGACTCCGAAGTGAGAGCGGATTTTGCTGGATTGGTTTATAGAAACCTTGTTGCTTTTCAACAGCCTTTGGGCCACTAATAGTGTGGGAACCTCTGTTTTTCCACTGACAGATGATGGACCTGAGTGGGGACTTGTTTTTGTGAGATGAGAATTGGTATTATTTTCGCCTACATAACATTGATTGGTTTCTTTTTATTTGATATTTGGGAGGCAGAATGAACAAACAGTTGAACACCGCACACTACTGGTTCATCCAACAAGGTTTTCTATTAGACTGTGAACTGTCATTGTCTTGGTAAATAATTAAAGTTTTTACATAGCTTGCCATTTTTATGGACAGTTTAAGTAGAAATGTTCAAAAATATAAAACTCAAGGATATTTTATTAATAAGTAATAATTGTTTTTATCTTAGCAGATGACTGTACCAGGAGATCAGAGGGACAGCTGACATATTCAACTTTTAAATCAGATGATCTTGAGATCCTACAAGCTACAACTGAAGTGATTGCTATTACTCCAGATATATCATCATCCATTCACAGCAAAGATCTGTCATCTGATCCTATGAAACAGGTCCCATCTTCTGATTCATTACTGACTACTAAGGAAAATCAAAGTAAAAAAAGAGGCAATAAAAAACAAACTGCTCCTAAAGCAAAGAAGTCATTTTCCTGTTCAGAATGTGCGAAATGTTTTGCACATAAATCACTGCTTGTTACTCACCATAGAACTCACACAGGAGAGAAGCCTTTTTCCTGTTCAGAATGTGGGAAATGTTTTAACCAGAAAGGGAATCTTGATGATCACCAAAGAACCCACACAGGAGAGAAGCCTTTTTCATGTACAGAATGTGGGAAACGTTTTAACCGGAAATCAGATTTGGTTAATCACCATAGAACTCACACAGGGGAGAAGCCTTTTTCCTGCTCAGAATGTGGGAAATGTTTTAACCATAAAGGGAATCTTGTTAAACACCAAAGAATTCACACAGGCGAAAAGCCTTTTTCATGTTCAGAATGTGGGAAATGTTTTGCACGTAAATCACATTTTGTTAGCCACCAGAGAGCTCACACAGGAGAGAAGCCATATTCATGTTCAGAATGTGGGAAATGTTCTAAACGGAAAGCTCTTCTTGTTAGACATCGGAGCAGTCACACAGAGTAGAAGCCTTTTTCATTTTCTTAATGTGGGAAATATTTTACTTGGAAATCAACTGTTAATAAATATCAGAGACGTCACATAGGGGAGAAGCCTTTTTTATGTTCATAGCAGGGTGTTATGAATGAGTCACCGTAGGAGGCAAAAACAGAAATACTAGCTAAGTCCAGAAAACCAGAGAAGTTGGCAGCTATCGGATTGCAGACCCCTGAACCTATCAACAACAACTAGCAGTAGCTGTGGGGGGTTCCTACGGTGCCCTAGACCCCTCGATCACAGCCGGAGAACTAAATAACCTAAAGACAGAAAGGGAAATCTAAACTGCCCCAGAGCAGACCCCAAAGCAATAGGCAGCCCCCAACATATAATGACGGTGAAGCAAGATGAAAAAACACTCACACAGATAGAAAGATAGGCTGAGCAAATGATGGGGCCCAAGCTAACTAAATAGGACAGGATAGAAAAGCTGCTGTCTGCAATCCACCAAAACCCTATCAAAACAAGAGCCAACAGACTGATAGGGAAAAAAGCCCTGAAGACGCTAGGCTTCAAAAGACTATATCAGTACTCAGGTATTTTCTGAAGACAGAGCAAAAAGGAATTCAGCTCACCCCAGCAGGGAATGGCAGAATTCCAGAAAAACAAGGCAAAACAAAACCAAAACACAAATGCAAAAAGCAGAGCAGAAAACTTAACTTTTGAGGAGCAGGAATCAGACTGGTCTCCTAGAATCCCTCTGAGAAATCACTAGCAAGGCAGAAGGACGTCGGCTGCCTTATATCCAGTCAGCAATTCCAGTCACCATCATCCTGCTCAGGTGCTTGGTAATCAGCCTCACTACCTTCCTTCACAGAAGAGGGAGTTCATCAGACCTCAATGGTGAAGAGGAAAATTAACTCACAACAGCAGGGCTGTTGAGTCGGTAAGCCAAACCTGCGACTCCGACTCCTCAATTTCCCTTACACCGACTCCAACTCCCACATATATTGCTTATATTTAAGTGAAAAATTTATTGTTGTACAATGTGAACAACAGACATTTAATCATTTCTATGATCCAATAATCAAGATATGTAGATAGAACATAATATCTATTTATTGGAATACAACTTTATAACACAAAAAACTAATAAATTGTAAATATGTAATACACTGTATACATGTATACGGTACAGACCAAAGTTTGGACACCTCCTCATTCAAAGAGTTTTCTTTATTTTCATGACTATGAAAATTGTAGATTCATTCTGAAGGCATCAAAACAATGAATTAACACATGTGGAATTATATAATTAAAGTGTGAAACAACAGAAAATATGTCATATTCTAGATTCTTCAAAGTAGACACTTTTTGCTTTGATTATTGCTTTGCACACTCTTGGCATTCTCTTGATGAGCTTCAAGTGGTAGTCACCAGAAATGGTCTTCCAACAGTCTTGAAGGAGTTCCCAGAGATGCTTAGCACTTGTTGGCCCTTTGGCCTTCACTCTGTGGTCCAGCTCACCCCAAACTATCTCGATTGGGTTCAGGTCTGGTGACTGTGGAGGCCAGGTCATCTGGCGTAGCACCCCATCACTCTCCTTCTTGGTCAAATAGCCCTTACACAGCCTGGAGGTGCGTTTGAGGCCATTGTCCTGTTGAAAAATAAATGATGGTCCAACTAAACACAAACCGGATGGTATAGCATGCCGCTGCAAGATGCTGTGGTAGCCATGCTGGTTCAGTATGCCTTCAATTTTGAATAAATCCCCAACAGTGTCACCAGCAAAGCACCCCCACACCATCACACCTCCTCCATGCTTCACGGTAGGAACCAGGCATGTAGAGTCCATCCGTTCACCTTTTCTGCGTCGTACAAAGACACGGTGGTTGGAACCAAAGATCTCAAATTTGGACTCATCAGACCAAAGCACAGATTTCCACTGGTCTAATGTCCATTCCTTGTGTTCTTAGCCCAAACAAGTCTCTTCTGCTTGTTGCCTGTCCTTAGCAGTGGTTTCCTAGCAGCTATTTTACCATGAAGGCCTGCTGCACAAAGTCTCCTCTTAACAGTTGTAGAGATGTGTCTGCTGCTAGAACTCTGTGTGGCATTGACCTGGTCTCTAATCTGAGCTGCTGTTAACCTGCGATTTCTGAGGCTGGTGACTCGGATGAACTTATCCTCCGCAGCAGAGGTGACTCTTGGTCTTCCTTTCCTGGGGCGGTCCTCATGTGAGCCAGTTTCTTTGTAGCGCTTGATGGTTTTTGCCAATGCACTTGGGGACACTTTCAAAGTTTTCCCAATTTTTCAGACTGACTAACCTTCATTTCTTAAAGGAATGATGGCCACTCGTTTTTCTTTACTGCTTTTTTCTTGCCATAATACAAATTCTAACAGTCTATTCAGTAGGACTATCAGCTGTGTATCCACCAGACTTCTGCACAACTGATGGTCCCAACCCCATTTATAAGGCAAGAAATCCCACTTATTAAACCTGACAGGCCACACCTGTGAAGTGAAAACCATTTCCGGTGACTACCTCTTGAAGCTCATCAAGAGTGTGCAAAGCAGTAATCAAAGCAAAAGGTGGCTACTTTGAAGAACCTAGAATATAAGACATATTTTCAGTTGTTTTATAAAAGGGGGGTTAAGAGAAGAAATAATACTCGCATGCATCTGTATTGGCTTATGACAGGTCGCTGATCCCTCACTGACCTGCCCCCATTATTACATAATGCATATAATAGCATTGATATTATTGGTGATAATTTATTGGTGATAATGCCTATAATATTGTGGTCATTGTGAGGCTTAGAAAAAAAATTACATCCAGCACAATGTCACCGGCGATGGCGGCGCCTGCACAGTAGTATCTATATCAACTATATATATATCAGCACAATTTTGGAAACAAAATTTTTTTCCTTAGGAAGTTATAAGGGTTAAAAGCTAAAGATAGGGTGCGCAGATCGCAAGCATCCATGTGCGATAGTAGGCGGTGATGACCGGATGGGGCGGGCAGGGAGTCGGCAGGGGGCGGGGCTTAGCGGCGCCGTGCGCTGCGTCGAATAAACTCTAGTGTGAAACTAGCCTTAGCCTGTTGCTAGCCGCCATTTCACACCTGAGTGCTGATTTAGTGGGGGCGAGGTTGTGCTAACCTCAGTATTTTTGTGCTTCAGTCGTGTTGGAATTTTTAGGGTTTTTGCGTGATTGCAGACAGTGCCTTTTCTGTCCTGTCCTATCTAGTCAGTGTGGGCCCCATCATTTGATCAGTCTATTTTCTGTCTGTGTCTCATCTTGTCTCCCCGACAATATATGTTTGGGGGCTGTCTATTCCTTTGGGGATCTGCTCTGGGGCAGTTTAGATTTCACCTTTCTGTCTTTAGGCTTAGTTAGTCCTCCGGCTGTGACGAAGCGTCTAGGGCATCGTAGGAACGCTCCACGGCTACTGCTAGTTGTGTTAAGATCAGGGGTCTGCAATCCGCTGAGTGACCAACCTCTCTGGTGTTCTGGTGGCATAGCCTTTTGCGCTTTCCTCCTCGGTGACCCATTCATAACATAGATGAATTCGAAGAAGGGTGTCATTTCCAATTCCCACAGGGGAGTCATTTCCAAAATGGGGTCACTTCAGGGGGGATTCTGCTGTTGTTGCACTTTGGAGAGCCGCTAAGTTCCAGAACACCAGAATTTCCCCTGAAGTGACCCTTTTTGGAAATGACACCCCTCTGGGAATTCATCTATGGATATAGTGACCATTTTCACTACATGATTTCCAGAAACTCATAGAAGTTTCAGAGCAAAAATTGCAAAAATGTCATTGTAGTGCCCAATATATTGTGCCCAATTTGTGTCTCTGGAGACCTACCCCGGAAATTGTTAAAAGGAACCTGTCACCCCCTTCAGGCGTTTTTAAGTAAAAGAGCCACCTCCTGTATTTTGTCAAGCAGTGCATGGAAGTCCATAAATTAGTTCCATAAGAATTGATATATCAGCGGTCACTTGTTTGACCTTTGGACGTGCAGCAGCTGACTACTAATCGTACGTGCCTGATCTCTCCTGCAATAGGTGAGTGGATTTCTTTTATATTTATTATTAACCCAGATAAGACCCTATTTGTGCTTTTTTGTTCCTATAGTGTACTATTTTGAAAGCTGTCATGGAGGCATAAGGCTGGCAATGATGGGCATTGTGGGTAATAATAGCGGGTATCATGCCTCATTCCTCTCTTGGAACATACACGACATCTTCTCTGGGGGTTCTTTCTTGTTTCAGTTACTGAGATGAGTGCAATAAAATGTCGCTCAGTGAGTCTTCTGACATCAGATTCTAAAGGATTGGCGGGGACAACATTTTCAAAAACAAGATTTTCAGTGATCTTTTCCTGGTAATCAAAACCATTTTTCCAGATGTCCCCAGATAAGTAGGGCATCCTGGTGGGTTTAGTTGGCTATCTTTCCCCTCATAAATGTGAAAAGCTGATGTGTATCCGGTTGAACTCTCGCACATTTTATAGAGCTTTATTCCGAACCTTGCCCTCTTAGAAGGAATAAATTGCTTGAGGTGCAGTCTTCCTTTGAATTTTACAAGGGACTCATCAATGGAAATGTTTTCTGTTGGGGTGTAGAGCTATAAGAACTTTTCTGTCAAGTCTTCGATGATGGGTCTGATTTTGAATAGTCTGTCATGTTCTGGGACATCTCTGGGCAGGCATTGACTATTGACGTTAAAATGCCAAAATCTCATGAGCATTTCATAACGGGTCCTAGGAAGAATGGCAGAAAACATAGGGGTGGCTTGAACAGGGCGGTTGGACAAATAGGACTGAATGATCGTTTTTTAACAAGCCACATAGCGAATATAAGTCCTAAAAATGCTTTCATTTCTAGGACATTAGTTGGTTCCATAAATTTGACCTAGCATAATAGGATCGTGGATTCTGGCTGATGAATTTGGACGCATATAAATTTGTAGGACAATATGCTCTTGCAAGCTGTCATAAACAAATTCAAAAAATTAATTGGTCCAAAATTTTCCACCTCCACATTTATACCAGGAGTGGCATTAAAATTAGGGATGAATGGAGTAGCCGAATCCGAAGCCTCCCTTCTGAGAAATGCTACATCAAGAGGCAAAGCCCCTTGGACATTGGTGTGCGCCAATTCGCGAGCACTAGGGACAACGCTAGTACTGAGCATTGTTCCCTGAGTTGGAGACATTTCTCCAGAAGCGCTATTTGTCCTTCTTGTTGTACTGGTCCTTGTGTGTGAGGATGGACCAGAATCACTGCTCATTTCTGAGCTATCACTGTGGCTGCTAATAAAGCCCTCGCCATCCTCATCGCCATCTGACACTGCACTTTCTTCACTGTCAGAACATAAAAGTGCATAAGCCTCCTCTGCACTATAATACTGGCGGGCCATTTTATTCGTTTTTATTTTTTTTCCGTAAATAGAAAACTACGACGTGACTGACGTGACCTAATTATTGGGGAGACAATTGAGAAAAGCCTAATTCTTTAGCCTACCTGTTATAAACAGGTCACCGAGGAGGATGGCAGGAATAGGCTAGGCCACCAGAAAACCAGAAAGGTTGGTCACTTAGCGGATTGCAGACCGCTAGTCCTAACAACACAACTAACAGCAGCCGTGGAGCGTACCTACAATACCCTTGATGCCTTGGCACAGCCGGAGAGCTAGCTAAGCCTAAAGCAAGAAACGTGAAATCTAAACTGCTCTGGAGTAGACCCCAAAGGAATAGATAGCCCCCAAACATATATTGTCGGTGAGACAAGATGAAACACAAACACAGGCAGAAAATAGACTGAGCAAATGATGGGGCCCAAGCTGACTAGATAGGATAGGAAAGGAAAGACACTGCAATCACGCAAAACCCTGAAAAATCCAACTTGTCTGATGTACAAAAAAACACTGAGGTCTCACGACCTCGCCCCAACTATATCAGCATTCTGGTATGAACTGGAAGCAAAGCAAAAGAGACTAATATAACAGGGGACTGAACAAACTGACACAAGCTGTAACATATGGAGCGGTGGTCTCTTACAGCCCCCAGCAGGGAGCAAGCTGAACCCTCACAACAAGCAGAAAGAGACAAAACCAGATCAGATGCAAAGGATTAGCATATGAACAACTTAGCTGAACATTGTAGGATCAGGGCAGGAGACGTCAGACCTCAGAATGCACAGGAAAGCAATCATCACCAGGGATTGAAGGAAGTCTGCTGACTTAAATACTCCAATCAGTAACCCCAGATCTCCAATCGTCATCATCATCAGGTGGCAGACCTCTGTCAATCCGGCCAGCTCCACTACCTCCAGTAACCACCAGAGGGAGCCCTGACCCAGAAGTAAGAGAATTCACAACACCTACCCCTAACTTTAGAATAAACCCTAACTTTAGCCCAACAGTAACCCTAACTTTAACCCTAACTATAGCACTAACCCTAACCTGCCTTAGTTGTTTTTTTACTTTATAGCACAATCGCTGACTGACACAGCTGGTGCCAGCAGCACTTGTAACACTGTTTCTCCTCTAATCTCTCACTGACAGGAGATCTGAGGAGAAACAGTGTTTTTATGATGCAGATTGCCCGGGAAAGTTCGCTGCTACAACAAACTTTCCTAGTGATTTGTCTCGTTGCCTGGTGTGATGCTGACGTCATAAGGACCTGAACCAACCAGGTCTCAATGAGGTCGAGGGTCACAGGATACGTTGTGCGCTGGAATCCCCTCGTTATAAGGTACATGGGGGCCTGATGAGCACAAAACCGCCGACCGTAGATAAACGTCAGTGCTGCACAAAGCCCTGCTAGCGCCGACATTTATGTACTATTGGTGGTCACAAAGCGGTTAAGTTAACCCCTTCACTACCAAGGGTGGCTTGCACGTTAACTCCCGGGCCAATTTTTACAATTCTGACCACTGTCCTTTTATGAGGTCATAACTCTGGAACGCTTTCATGGATCCCGGTGATTCTGACATTGTTTTCTCGTGACATATTGTACTTCATGGTAGTGGTAAAATTGCATTCAAATAACTTGCATTTATTTGTGAAAAAAACGGAAATTTGGCGAAAATTTTGAAAATTTCACAATTTTCCAACTTTGAATTTTTATGCCCTTAAATCACAGCGATACGGCACACAAAAAACTTAATACATAACATTTCCCACATGTTTACTTTACATCAGCACAATTTTGGAACCCAAATTTTTTTTTGTTAGGAAGTTATAAGGGTTAAAAATTGACCAGCGATTTCTCATTTTTGCAACACCATTTTATTTTTAGGGACCACTTCACATTTGAAGCCACTTTGAGGGGTCTATATGATAGAAAATACCCAAAAGTGACACCATTCTAAAAACTGCACCCCTTAAGGTGCTTAAAACCACATTCAAGAAGTTTATTAACTCTTTAGGTGCGTCACAGGAATTTTTTGAATATTAAAAAAAAAATGAACATTTAACTTTTTTTCACAAAAAAAATACTTCAGGTTCAATTTTCTTTATTTTACCAAGGGTAACAGGAGAAATTGGACTGCAAAAGTTATTGTGCAATTTGTCCTGAGTACGCTGATACCTGATATGTGGGGGGGAACCACTGTTTCGGCGCATGGCAGACCTCAGTAGGGAAGGAGCGCTGTTTGACTTTTTCAATGCAAAATTGGCTGGAATTCAGATCGGACGCCATGTCGCGTTTGGAGAGCCCCTGATGTACCTAAACAGTGGAAACCCCCCAAGTGACCCCATTTTGGAAACTAGACCCCCCAAGGAACTTATCTAGATATGTGGTGAGAACTTTGAACCCACAAGGGCTTCACAGAAGTTTATAACGTACAGCGGTACAATTAAAAAAATCATATTTTTTCCACAAAAATGATCTTTTCACCCCCAATTTTTATTTTTCCAAGGGTAACAGGACCCTAAAAGTTATTGTGCAATTTGTCCTGAGTACGCTGATACCCCATATGTGGGTGTAAATGACTATTTGGGCGCATAGCAGAGCTCGGAAGGGAAGCAGCGCCATTTGACGTTTTTGGCTAGAATTGAGATCGGACGCCATGTCGCGATTGGAAAACCCCTGATGTACCAAAACAGTGGCAACCCCCCACAAATGACACCATTTTGGAATCTAGACCCCCCAAGGAACTTATCTAGATGTGTGGTGAGAACTTTGAACCCCCAAGGGCTTCACAGAAGTTTATAACGTACAGCAGTACAATTAAAAAATCATATTTTTTCCACAAAAATGATCTTTTCACCCTCAATTCTTATTTTTCCAAAAGTAACAGGACCCTAAAAGATATTGTGCAATTTATCCTGAGTACGCTGATACCCCACATGTGGGTATAAACCACTATTTGGGCGCATGGCAGAGCTCGGAAGGGAAGCAGCGCCATTTGACGTTTTTGGCTGGAATTGAGATCAGACACCATGTCGCGTTAGGAAAGCCCCTGATGTACCAAAACAGTAGAAACCCCCCACAAATGACACCATTTTGGAAACTAGACCCCCCAAGGAACTTATCTAGATGTGTGGTGAGCACTTTGAACCCCCCAGTGCTTCACTGAAGTTTATAACGTCCGGGCGTGAAAATAAAAAAATCGTATTTTTTCCACAAACATGATCTTTTAGTCCCCATTTTTTTATTTTCCCAAGGGTAACAGGAGAAATTGGACCCCAAAAGTTGTTGTCCAATTTGTCCTGAGTACGCTGATACCTCATATGTGGGAGAAAACTACTGTATGGGCACACGTCGGGGCTCGGAAGGGAAGTAGTGACGTTTTGGAATGCAGACTTTGATGGATTGGTATGCGGGTGTCATGTGCGTTTGGAGAGCCCCTGATGTACCTAAACTATTGAAACTCCCCACAAGTGACCCCATTTTGGAAACTAGACCCCCCACGGAGCTTATCTAGATGTGTGGAGAGCACTTTGAACCCCCAAGTGCTTCACAGAAGTTTATAACGCCTGGGCGTGAAAATAAAAAAAACTTTTTTCCGCAAAATTATATTTTTGCCCCCAATTTTTTATTTTCCTAAGGGTAACAGGAGAAATTGGACCCCAAAAGTTGTTTTGTAATTTGTCCTGAGTAGGCTGATACCCTACATGTGGGGGTAAAACACTGTTTGTGCACATGGCAGAGCTTGGAAGGGAAGGAGCACCATTTGACTTTTTCAACGCAGAATTGGCTGGAATTGAGATCAGACGCCATGTTGCCTTTGGAGAGCACCTGATGTGCCCAAACAGTGGAAACCCCCAATTATAACTCCAACCCTAACCTCAACACACCCCTAACCCTAATCTGAGCCCTAGCCCTAACCCTAACCCTAGCCCTAACCCTAACCCTAGCCCTAACCCTAGCCCTAACCCTAACCCTACCCTAACCCTAGCGGGAAAATGGAAATAAATACATTTTCTTTTAGTTTTATTATTTTTCCCTAACTAAGGGGGTGATAACGGGGGGTTTGATTTACGATTTATGGCGGTTTTTATGTTTGGCGGCTGTCGCACGCTAAAAGACGCTTTTTATTGTAAAAATAGTTTTTGCATCACCACATATTGTGAGCTATAATTTTTCCGTATTTTGACCTACCGAGTCATGTGAGGTCTTATTTTTTGCGGGACAAGTTGACGTTTTTATTGGTACCATTTTCGGGCACGTGACATTTTTTGATCGCTTTTTAATCCGATTTTTGGGGCGCAGAATGAACAAAAACCAGCGTTTCATGAATTTCTTTTGGGGGGGTGCGTTTACACCGTTCCGCGTGCGGTAAAATTGATAACGCATTTTTATTCTCCGGGTCGGTACGGTTACAGCGATACCTCATTTAGGTCTTTTTTTATGTTTTGTCGGTTTTTTGCAATGAAAACTATTTTATATAAAAAATAATTATTTTTGTATCGCTTTATTCTGCGAGCTATAACTTTTTTATTTTTTTGTGGATGATGCTGTATGGTGGCTCGTTTTTTGCGGGACAAGATGACGTTTTCAGCGGTACCATGCATATTTATATCTGCCTTTTTGATCGCGCGTTATTGCACTTTTTGTTCAGTGGTATGATAATAAATCATTTTTTGCTTCGTTTTTTATTTTTATTTTTTAAGGGGTTCGCTAAAGGGGTTAACTAATGGGACAGTTTTATAGGGCAGGTCATTACGGACGCGGCGATACCAAATATGTGTACTTTTATTGTTTTTGTTTTTTTTTATTTTGAAAAAATGGATTTATTGGGGAATATTTTTTTTTTTTTTACTAATTTATTTAGCGATTTTTTTTTTAATTATTTTTAACACTTTTTTTTTACTTTATTACCTTGTCCCAGGTGGGACATCACTGTCCTGTGACAGATCGCTGATCTGTCACATCACAGATCACTGTGACAGATCAGCGATCTGACACAGGCACTGCTGAAGGCTTCCTCATGCCTGCGCTTTGCAGGCACTGAGGAAGCCAGCTTCCTCAGGCCCCTGAAGGCCCCCGTCGCCATCTTGGATTCGGGGGCCTGGAGGAAAGGAGCCCCCCGCAGCAGCGCTGCACATTCCGCTGCCGTGGGGGGCTCAGGGAAGCACGGAGGGAGCCCCCTCTCTGCCGATGCTTCCCTTTAACCCCCGGTACACCGCGATCGCGTTTGATCGCGGTGTGCAAGGGGTTAACGTGTCGGGGGCGGTCCGTGACCGCCCCTGACACATTGTGCCGGGTGTCAGCTATGATAATTAGCTGATACTCGGCCACGATCAGCGGCGCTCACCACGTGGGCGCCGCTGATCGCGATGACGTAATATTCCGTCCATGGTAATTAGGTCCATGGTCACATGGACGGAATATTACGTCAATTGTAGGTAAGGGGTTAAAGGCACCCTAATTTCTGTCCAGGCCTAATTCATGAGTTTTATTTTTTTAAAAGTACTGTGGAAGCATGGTTGAAAAGCAATATCTGACTTTCATTTGCTTCAAGTTATTTCTGTGACCATTGTGGGTTTATCTGTCAGTAAACGAGGGGTTCCAACAATTTTGACCACGTGTGTAGGAGGAGTGAATATTTTGACTCCACAGCCTCTTTCCGGAAATTAACACGCAGTGGATGTTGGAGAGTGAAAATTACACATTTGCCATTTTCTTACCCAGCACATAGTGCCCAGATTGTGCTCCAGGAGAGACACACCGCAAATTAAGTGGGTTCTTCTTCCTATAATATTGCAAAATACAGAGATCCTAAATGTTGTTTGCGCACACTGCAAGACTCCGACATGAGAGCGGATTTTGCTGGATTGGTTTATAGAAACTCTGTTGCTTTTCAACAGCCTTTGAGCCACTAATAGTGTGGGAACCTCTGTTTTTCCACTGACAGATGATGGACCTGAGTGAGGACTTGTTTTTTGTGAGATGAGAATTGGTATTATTTTCGCCTACATAACATTGATTGTTCATTCTGCCTCCCAAATATCAAATATAAAGAAACCAAACAGTTGAACACCACACACTACTCGTTTATCCTTCAAGGTTTTATGTTAGACTGTGAACTGTCATTGTCTTGGTAAATAATTATAGTTTTTTTTACATAGCTTGCCATTTTTATAGACAGTTTAAATAGAAATGTTCAAAAATATAAAACTCAAGGATATTTTATTAAAAAAATAATTGTTTTTATCTAAGCAGATGACTGTACCAGGAAAGCAGAGGGACAGCTGACATCTTCAGATTTTAAATCTGATGATCTTGAGATCTTACAAGATACAACTAAAGTGAATGCCATTACTCCAGATATATCATCATCCATTCACAGCAAAGATCTGTCATATAAGCCTATGAAACAGGTCCCATCTCCTGATTCA
This sequence comes from Dendrobates tinctorius, assembly GCF_039654945.1. Classification (NCBI taxonomy): domain Eukaryota; kingdom Metazoa; phylum Chordata; class Amphibia; order Anura; family Dendrobatidae; genus Dendrobates; species Dendrobates tinctorius. The sequence goes on from NW_027361685.1 coordinate 6,620,632, forward strand.
TTACTGACTACTAAGGAAAATCAAAGTAAAAAAAGATTCATTAAAAAACAAACTGCTCCTAAAGCAAAGAAGCCTTTTTCCTGTTCAGAATGTGGGAAACGTTTTAACCGGAAATCAGATTTGGTTAATCACCATAGAACTCACACAGGGGAGAAGCCTTTTTCCTGCTCAGAATGTGAGAAATGTTTCAACCATAAAGGGAATCTTGTTAAACACCAAAGAACTCACACAGGGGAGAAGCCTTTTTCTTGTTCAGAATGTGGAAAATGTTTTGCATGTAAATCACATTTTGTTAGCCACCAGAGAGCTCACACAGGAGGGAAGCCATATTCATGTTCAGAATGTGGGAAATGTTCTAAACGGAAAGCTCTTCTTGTTAGACATCAGAGCAGTCACACAGAGGAGAAGCCTTTTTCATTTTCTTAATATGGGAAATATTTTACTTGGAAATCAACTGTTAATAAATATCAGAGACGTCACATAGGGGAGAAGCCTTTTTTATGTTCATAGTGTTGAAATAGTTTTAACGGAAATTGGATCTTCTTAAATGGGTTGTCTCTTGTCATTCCTCATGTTTGCTGACAAAACTAAACTTTATTAATTCCAAATCTAAAATTGTACCCATAATTCACCCCCTGCAGGTTAGTCAGTAACATAGTAACATAGCTATTAAGGTTGAAGGAAGACTTTAAGTCCATTTAGTTCAACCCATATCCTAACCTAGCATGTGTGTGTGTGGGGATCAAGCAGAGAGTAGAGTGTGTGTGGGGGGTCAGGCAGAGAGTAGAGTGCGTGTGGGGATCAAGCAGAGAGTAGAGTGTGTGTGGGGGCTAGGCAGGAAGTGTCTGAGGTCTGGTTTTTAATTTTTTCCTAATTTTTTTTCCTGACTTTTTGGAGCTGAAACTAAAGTTTTTGAATTTTTTTTGTTCAATTTTTTCTTCAAAAACTCCTTGAGATACTCATCTTAAAGAAGTGGTGAAATCTTGCTCTTATTCTTCATGGCAGATTTCCATAAATTGGTAATACTGGAAGGGCATCTGTGTATGATTTGGGAGAAAGTTTAAAAAAAATAAAGAGACATGTAAAATAAAACAGCTTGATCTCTGCTTGTTGGTGTGAACAGCTCAGATGCAGCCCTATGGTAACAGACTAGAAACAAATCTGTGTAGTCAGAGTCTTCAGGCCACATTGGTTGAGAAATTACATCTTCCAGAAATCTTTAGATGCGTGGGCTGAGCAGTTCATTACATACTTGTAGATTGTGAGCCCTCGCGGGCAGGGTCCTCTCTCCTCCTGTACCAGTTATGACTTGTATTGTTTAAGATTATGTACTTTTATTATGTATACCCCTCCTTACATGTAAAGCGCCATGGAATAAATGGCGCTATAACAATAAATAATAATAATAATAATAATAGTGGAATGTGTTGATAACAATAAAACATAATGATCAATGTAAATTACAGTATCCCACGGAGAGCTGGATTTGGAATGATGCTCAAAATCAAGGAGAAAAATCTAATTACAGGCTGGTCCAACTTCAGTGGAAAGTCCTCTAGAAAAAGAAATGATGCTCAGGAATGTGTGTGGCCTCCATCTGCCTGTATGACCACCCTACAATGCCTGGGCATTCTCCTGATGAGGCGAATGTTCTCCTCAGGGATCTCATCCCTGACCAGGATTAATGTATCAGTTAACTCCTGGACAGTCTGTGGTGCAACGTGGTGGATGGAACGAGATACAAAGTCACAGATATGCTTGATTGGATTCAGGTCTGGGGAATGGGCACGTCAGTCAATAGCATCAGTGCCTTCATCATGCAGGAACTGATGACATTTCAGCCACATGAGGCCTAGCATTGTCATGCAGCAGAAGGAACTCCGGACCCACTGCACGGGCCCATGATCTCACAATGGGTCTGAGGGTCTCATCCCGGTACTTAATGGCAGTCAGAGTACCTCTGGCTAGCACATAAAGGGATGTGTGGCCCTCCAAAATAATGCCTTCCCATATCATTACTGACCCACTGCCAAACCGGTCATGATGGAGGATGTTGCAGGCAGCAGAACTTTCTCCACAGTGTCTCCAGACTCACGTCTGTAACATGCTCAGGGTGAACCTGCTGTCATTCATGAAGAGCACAAGGCACCAATGTTGAATCTGCCAATCTTGGTGTTCTCTGGCAAATGCCAATCACCGTGCACAGTGTTGGGCTGTAAGCACAACACCCACTTGTGGACATTGGGCCCTCAAACCATCTTTATGGAGTCTGTTTCTGACAGTCTGAGCTAATTATGCAAATTGTCTCATCAGTGAGGAAGAGGACTAGAACTCTAGTGCCACCTATTGGAAGTAGCAATCCTAAAAGTCAATGTCGACCCTTTAACGAGCCTTGTTACATGACTTAGGATAAAAGCCAAGCCAGACAGTCTGAGCAGACACATGGATGTTAGTGGACTGCTGGAGGTCGTTTTGCAGGTCTCTGGCACTGCTCCTCATATTCCTCCTTGCACAAAGGAGGAGGTAGCAGTCCTGCTGCTGGATTGTGGCCCTCCTATGGCCCCCTCCATGTCTCCTGGTGTACTGGCCTGCTTCCTGGTATCTGCTCCATGCTCTGGACACTGCTGACAAACACAGCTACCGTTCTCGGCACAGCTCGCACTGATGTGCCATCCTGGAAGAGCTGCACTACCTGAGCAACTTCTATGGGTTGTAGATACTGCCTCATGCTACTGTACACGCTCTAGAGATGACAGCAATGACAAAACGCAAAAGTGACCAAAACAACAGCCAAGAAGGATGAGATCAGAGAAATGGTCTGTTGTCACCCCCTGCAGAATCCTCCTTTATAGGGTTGTCATGCTAATTGCCGATCATTTCTACCTGTTGTTTGTTCCATTTGCACAACAGCAGGAGGAACTGATTCACAATCAGTGTTGTATCATCACTGGACAGGTTATCTTACAGAAGTGATTGACTTTGAGTTACATCGTGTTGTATAAGTGTTCCCTTTATTTTTTTTGCGCAATATATTATAATATCTACTTAATAAACAGTGCCCTCATCGATATTCTACATCATAACGTATCCTTTCAATATCACATTCATTTGTTTGTCATAAATTACATTTATGTATATTCTGATTAGTGATGAGCGAACGTGCTTGCTATTCCTCGTTACTCGCCTGAGTATCACTGTACTCGGCGAGCACAGTGCATATCCGGGACTACTCGGCGGGAAATGCTCCACCCAGCATTTTTGGCGGTCTTTAGAGACCCAATCACCATGCAGGGATTGTCTGCCAGGCACTGTAATGCCGCAGCCATCTTTGTTATGGTCGTGCAGTTATTGGCTGGCCACACAGCATCATCAAGGGTATAAGAGACCGGACACCACCCTGATCGGTGCATTCAACTCTGGATTGAGATAGTGTAGGGAGAGCTGCTGCAGAGATAGGGTCAGATTTGGGGAGTTATTAGTCAGTGTGGGGTCTACCATCCTAAATACTCACATCCAGCTAAACCAACAGTCCTTCTAAGGACTAATTCCGGAGTATATAGGTTGCAGTGTTATGTGGACAGGGGAGTGTACGTCGCTCTATACATATTAGTGCAAGGCCGGCAAACACTCTATGTGTGTATATACATATCATATGCATACAAATTGTGGCAATTCTGGCCAATATTCCACTGTATTTGCTGTCAGATACCCTAGTCCTCTACACTATTTTGGGGTAAAAATACAGGCCACATATTGAACAGTGTGATATCTCGGTAAAAATACTTCTGTTTCAAGTCATTATGGCTGCTTCATGACTGTCTTAAATACTCCAACTACTACCACCATCATCTTTTGCCTAGAGGCATTCATTGCGCAGATAGAAAGTCTGAGGAGCAGAGGGTTAACGCTTGGGCGGTGTTGTACTCTGTCTCTGAATTTAAAGGCAAAATCTTCTAGATTAAATCATGACTGAAAGAGCCAGAGCAAGATCACGCGGAAGAGCAGGACTCGCAACTACTGAAGGCTGCTGTTCCTGGGCCGCAATCTGAAAATCCATTACCTACTAATACTGAACTGGTTGGATGATGACGTAAAAAAGGAGCCCCTGCACTTTCTGTAACGGAGATTTTGACATTTCGGCTGCATTTCAAGAGGTGTCAATTGGAGAGCGTGGTGGTCATAGATGTGACTTCTACACCACCACATGAGCTGCTGCCTCTCCACCAGCTGAGGCACCGCACCCTCGACCTTCTGTCTCATCCCCATTATCCTGTAGAATGTTAGTCCACAAGGACAAGGTCCTCTACTCTCTGTACCAGTCTGTCATTGTAAATTTGTTTACTGTAAACGATATCTATTACTTTGTATGTAACCTCTTCTCATGTACAGAACCATGGAATTAATGGCGCTATATAAATAAATAATTATAATAATACTATATGGGTGTTTCCACTAGACAAACCATCCAACATGTTATTGAATCAAAATCGTTTTTCTGACAACTCTGTTCAGCTGTGCACAAACTGTCAAATTGGTAGCTAGATCCCAGTGGGTCTTGGCACAGTGTCATGTTGACTACAGTCCACAGATGTTATCTAGATCACTAATCTCACCTCTACTTTACCAGCACAATGAATTAATAGGAAAAGCACGTGGTATTGATGGTGCTGTTGTTTTCTTGCCAAAGAAACTCAATAAGATCAATGAGGTGGTTAGCCGCACACGGAATGGAGAAATAGTAAAGATGACAATTCGTTTCACATTTGAGTTAAAACACACTTCACCAACTTGCTTTCACTTTTACATTAGATTCCGAAGCCTTTAAGAAAAAGATGAATATATTGTGAAGCAAATAGGTATGAATAATTATTATCACCCAAATGATGTTACATATGTCAGAACATACCCAGCCTATCAGTGGGGAAATGATTTACCACCGAAATTTTGAAGTATGAGACTAGTGTCATCTTGTGGATTGATATGAGCCACAAAGTCCTTCAAAGTGAAAGTGTTCTGGATGTAATGTACAATTTTCTCTTGAAAATTGGAAGAACATGCCTTCTATGATTTTTGCATTAAAGAACTGATTGGCCAGATATGTACGCAGTCAGGATGACCGTGCTGCGGGTACCTGTGCTGTGCCGGGTTCGGAACTGTCAAGGCTGCGTTTCCCGAGGGAAGTAATAGGGGAATGGACAGGCTCCATTACCCAGGAAGAGGGGGCATGTATAGACAGGGAACGTGGTCGGAAGCTGAGGGAAAAAAAACACAAAGCAGGAGTGAGTCCCCAGCTGTGAGCGTGTGAGCAGCAAGGGGGGTAGTGCACAATGCACTCGAAGTGCCGACGCTGCAGCGAACTGCAGCAGACAGACCCTGTGACCTAGAGGCAGGGGGCCAGCTTAAGAGAAAGGGCACGACAGCAGAGATTTTTGGTGTGGACAAGCAGCGCAGAGGAGGCTGAGCGGCGTGCTCTGTCCTTAGAGCACAGGCACCGCAAAGGACTTCCCGTCAGCTCCTGCCAATACAGTTGTGGCCAAAAGTATTGACACCCCTGCAATTCTGTCAGATAATACTCGGTTTCTTCCTGAAAATGATTGCAATCACAAATTCTTTGGTATTATCTTCATTTAATTTGTCCTAAATGAAAAAACACAAAAGAGAATGAAGCAAAAAGGAAAACATTGATCATTTCACACAAAACTCCAAAAATGGGCCAGACAAAAGTATTGGCACCCTCAGCCTAATACTTGGTTAGACAACCTTTAGCGAAAATAACTGCGACCAACCGCTTCCAGTAATCATCAATGAGTTTCTTACAATGCTCTGCTGGAATTTTAGACCATTCTTCTTTGGCAAACTGCTCCAGGTCCCTGATATTTGAAGGGTGCCTTCTCCAAACTGCCATTTTTAGATCTCTCCACAGGTGTTCCATGGGATTCAGGTCTGGACTCATTGCTGGCCACCTTAGAAGTCTCCAGTGCTTTCTCAAACCATTTTCTAGTGCTTTTTGAAGTGTGTTTTGGGTCATTGTCCTGCTGGAAGACCCATGACCTCTGAGGGAGACCCAGCTTTCTCACACTGGGCCCTACATTATGCTGTAAAATTTGTTGGTAGTCTTCAGACTTCATAATGCCATGCACACGGTCAAGCAGTACAGTGCCAGAGGCAGCAAAGCAACCCCAAAACATCAGAGAACCTTCGCCATGTTTGACTGTAGGGACCGTGTTCTTTTCTTTGAATGCCTCTTTTTTCTCCTGTAAACTCTATGTTGATGCCTTTGCCCAAAAAGCTCTACTTTTGTCTCATCTGACCAGAGAACATTCTTCCAAAACGATTTAGGCTTTTTCAGGTAAGTTTTGGCAAACTCGTCTCGGGGTAAGAAGTGGGGTCTTCCTGGGTCTCCTACCATACAGTCCCTTTTCATTCAGACGCCGATGGATAGTACGGGTTGACACTGTTGTACCCTCGGACTGCAGGGCAGCTTGAACTTGTTTGGATGTTAGTCGGGGTTCTTTATCCAACATCCGCACAATCTTGGGTTGAAATCTCTTGTCTATTTTTCTTTTCCGTCCACATCTAGGGAGGTTAGCCACAGTGCCATGGGCTTTAAACTTCTTGATGACACTGCGCACGGTAGACACAGGAACATTCAGGTCTTTAGAGATGGACTTGTAGCCTTGAGATTGCTCATGCTTACTCACAATTTGGTTTCTCAAGTCCTCAGACAGTTCTTTGGTCTTCTTTCTTTTCTCCATGCTCAATGTGGTACACACAAGGACACAGGACAGAGGTTGAGCCAACTTTAATCCATGTCAACTGGCTGCAAGTGTGATTTAGTTATTGCCAACACCTGTTAGGTGCCACAGGTAAGTTACAGGTGCTGTTAATTACACAAATTAGAGAAGCATCACATGATTTTTCGAACAGTGCCAATACTTTCGTCCACCCTCTTTTTTATGTTTGGTGTGGAATTATATCCAATTTGGCTTTAGGACAATTCTTTTTGTGTTTTTTCATTTAAGACAAATTAAATGAAGATAATAATAACAAAGAATTTGTGTTTGCAATCATTTTCAGGAAGAAACTGAGTATTTGACAGAATTGCAGGGGTGTCAATACTTTTGGCCACAACTGTAAAAGTGGTACTGCCATTTAGCGAGGTGCCGTGTGCCCAGTGACCGCCAGAGAGCGAGTCACCGTGCACTCCTTGACCATGAGTACAGCACACATGCGCAGTAGAGAGAGCCAGTTCATGCCACATGTTCAGTGTGTCTGTCTTCTAAAGCTAAGTTTTGCTCTGTTATTGTTCTATGAGATTTTGTCTGATTTGCTTAGTTTTGTGTTCAGGCAGCCCCGACTGGGGCTTTGCTGAATTTCCATTTTTGTCCCTGATCGGTTAAATCTCTTTTGCTCTGTCTTCAGAATATATCGGAGTGCTGATATAGGGATTTTGAAGTCTAGTGACTTCAGGGCCGTTTTTCCTATCAGACGTGTTGGGACATTTTTTGGTAGGGTTTTTGTGGATTGCAGCCAGCATCTTTTCTGTCCTTTCCTATCTAGTTAGTTGGGCCCCATCGTTTGCTCTGCCTTTCTTTCTGTCTGTGTTTGTGTTTTCACCGACAATACATGTTGGGGGCTGTCTATTGCTTTGGGGTCTGCTCTGGGGCAGTTTAGATTTCCCCTTTCTTTCTTTAGGCTTATTTAGTTCTTCGGCTGTGAAGAGGCGTCTAGGACCACCGTAGGAACGCTCCACGGCTACTGTTAGTTGTGAATAGGATCAGGGGTCTGCAATCCGCTAGCTACCAACCTCTCCAGTTTTCTGGACATAGCTTGCATTTTTGTTTTTTCCTCCGGTGACTCATTCATAACACATAAGTATCCATACAACCTCGGAGACCGGGCCCCGGCCTTGCGCTGAGAACCTATAGGCAGGGTTCCTCTTCCAACCCACAACTCCTCTCTGTTCTCTACTCCTTCGTTCCGTACTGTTCTTTCTCTCTCTAATGGAAGCTTAGGTTGCAGTTCTACATCTTTCTCCTTGTTCCTTTCCCATGCCAGCTGTCTCAGATCACTAAGGCAGCTGCAGCACTCCTTCTTCCTTCCCTCTTGGACCCATCCTCAGACTCTCCTGACTGACTGTCCTTCTTTTGCCTGACCTCCCGCCAGACTGACCTGTAATCCTACACTTTCCCACTCTTTTATGTATCTCAACTCCACCCACCTCCCAGCACATCTCGTGTTATAAAGCCAGGAACCACGAAAGGTGCTCTGCTACCCTCTAAGCATGAAGCCGCAATGTGGTCCTGCTGAACTATCCTGTGTGTGGGATGCAGATGTTGGAGTGAGGAAAGGAGTTCCCAACTTACCTAGGCGGTGGGGCACTACACCTTAGGAGAAGGTGCAGTACCTCTGTGGCAACAGCCTCAGGGGCGCCACACTTGCGTTCCATGGACTGGGGTGTGGACAACTGAACGCTGCGGTGGGACAAGGATGTGGACGTGCTTGTTAATGGTGCTAGTTGAGTTTTTGTGCAACTACAGATGCAGTGAAATTTAGAATTAGCCTGCACACTGTGAGAATTAAAGTGAGGGGCTGGGGTAATGGACCATATAGGCCCTAGACCAGGATAAGGCCGGGGACACACATGCAAGAAACTCATGATTCTCGTGCGAGTCTCTCGCATGAACACCGGGCACTGCCGCCGACACTCGGACCAGAGTGTGCAGTATGTATTTCTATGCAGCCGCAAGCTCTGGTCCGAATGCCAGCGGCAGTGCCGGGTGTTCATGCATAAATAGAAAAGATTTATTGGGGTTTTCACAAGGGAGCGATAATTTACAATGTGAGGAAGCAACTACAGTTGTTGATGTTTTCACCCCGCCGGGGTCTTAATCATAATGTTGCTCCATCATAATTAATTATTATTTTTATCATTCTATTTTATGTTTTGATTATTTTTTGTTTTTTTTGTATATAGCATTGCAATTTACCCCTTGGGGCTGTGGTACTACCTTATATACACCGACCCGTGTATAAGCCGACCCCCCTAATTTTGTCACAAAAAAACTTATTGACTCGCGTATAAGCCGAGGGTGCACAGTGAGTGGCCCCAGATAATGCTGCACAGTGAGTGGCCCTAGTTATGCTGCACAGTGAGTGGCCCCAGATAATGCTGCACAGTGAGTGGCCCCAGATAATGCTGCACAGTGACTGGCCCCAATTATGCTGCACAGTGAGTGGCCCCAGATAATGCTACACAGTGAGTGGCCCCAGATAATGCTGCACAGTGAGTGGCCCCAGATAATGCTGCACAGTGAGTGGCCCCAGATAATGCTACACAGTGAGCGGTCCCAGATAATGCTGCACAGTGTGTGGCCCCAGATAATGCTGCACAGTGAGTGGCCCCATATAATGCTGCACAGTGAGTGGCCCCAGTTATGCTGCATAGTGAGTGGCCCCAGATAATGCTGCACAGTGAGTGGCCCCAGATAATGCTGCACAGTGAGTGGCCCCAGATAATGATACACAGTGAGTGGCCCCAGATAATGCTGCACAGTGAGTGGACCCAGATAATGCTGCACAGTGAGAGGCCCATATAATGCTGCACAGTGAGTGGCCCCAGATAATGAGGACAGCGAGTGGCCCCAGATATTGCTACACAGTGAGTGGCCACAGATAATGCTGCACAGTGAGTGGCCCCAGATATTGCTACACAGTGAGTGGCCACAGATAATGCTGCACAGTGAGTGGCCCCAGATAATGCTGCACAGTGAGTGGCCCCAGATAATGCTGCACAGTGAGGGCCCCAGTTATGCTGCACAGTGAGTGGCCCCAGATAATGCTGAACAGTGAGTGGCCCCAGATAATGCTACACAGTGAGTGGCCCCAGATAATGCTGCACAATGAGTGGCCCCAGTTATGCTGCACAGTGAGTGACCACAGATAATGCTGCACAGTGAGTGGCCCCAGTTATCTGCACAGTGAGTGGCCCCAGTTATGCTGCACAGTGAGTGGCCCCAGATAATGCTGCACAGTGAGTGGCCCCAGATAATGCTGTACAGTGACTGGCCCCAGATAATGCTGTACAGTGACTGGCCCCAGATAATGCTGCACAGTGACTGGCCCCAGATAATGCTGCACAGTGACTGGCCCCAGAAAATGCTGCACAGTGACTGGCCCCAGATAATGCTGCACAGTGGGTGGCCCCAGATAATGCTGCACAGTGAGTGGCCACAGTTATGTTGCACAGTGAGTGGCCCCAGCTTTGCTGCACAGTGAGTGGCCCCAGTTATCTGCACAGTTAGTGGCCCCAACATGTTGCTGCTGCCGCTGCCTCCGAGACAAGAAAAAAAAACTGTATAGTCACCTACATAGTTACTACAGCCTGAGCCAAGTACTGCTGACTATCCAACAAGTTTGGGCATGTCAACTGAATGCAGGGAAAAAGAAACTAAACCAAAACTGAAACCAAGCTAGAAGTGTGGAATTAAAGGGGCAGTATGAACAAAATGTGGAGGCTATTAATAGTTTATACAATTAAGACATGCTGCTTTTAAACACCTACCTATTGCCATATAGTAAAACAAAAAAGATTTTTACTTACTTTGGGGTCCCCCCCTCACCCTGGCGTTAGATCGTTGCCCCTACTTTCGTCCGTGTAACTATGGGCGCACATGCACACTGCTCTCACTTCTCATTTTAATCGTGATTTATATTAAAAAAAAACCTTTTGATTTAAATCAGTGATTTAAATCATGATTAAAATCATGATTTAAATCGATCCGATTTAAATAGAAAAAAATCTTTTGATTTAAATCGTGATTTAAATCATGATTTAAATCGGCGTGATTTAAATCAATCCACCCTGAGCAGCACCCTTGTTCGTTGGGTGAATTGACCTTTTAAGGGAGCCCGACGTACTCACTAAATTGTCCCTATCCCTAAGTTTTTTTGGATGCAGATTGCTCTCACACGAGTGTTTTTTTGATTTGGAAAAGAAAGAAATGAGGATGGAGAATCAAAACTTTAAGGCTAAAAAATATACTCACACATATATACACCAACTGTATAGACACACATATAAATATTTATGGTGTATACATTAGGCTATAAGACCTGGAGACTGTTATTACACATGCTGCCACTAGGTTTATTTTCTTTTCTTTAAAAAAAAAACAAAAAAAAAAACTGTCGCTGTCAGGAGTGGGATTCGAACCCACGCCTCCACGTGGTGACTGCAGACGCTGAACACGCTCCCTGGTGCACAACAGCTTGCACCTCCAGGGACCAGTACTGCTGCTGTCAAGGAGTGGGATTTGAACCCACGCCTCCACATGTGGTGACTGCAGACGCTTAACACGCTCCCTGGTGCACAACAGCTTGCACCTCCAGGGACCAGTACTGCTGCTGTCAGGAGTGGGATTCGAACCCACGCCTCCACGGGAGACTGCAACCTGAACACAGTGCCTTAGACCACTAGGCCATCCTGACTGCTGACATTGACATGCTCCCTGGTGACACAAGAGTTTGCACCACCAGGGACTTCAGTACAGATCTGCTGTCCAAATCAGACATTGGGGCCCCTGGTGGGACTTCTGGCAAAGCCAGAGGGGACATTGGGATGTCATTTGAAAGCTAATTACCAGACTGAGGTGAGGGAGCAGTTCTTGGGGCTGTGTGGTGCTCTGTTGGGCATTTGTGCACCCTCAAGCCTGCACCACAAGGACCACTTTTATCCATGGACAGCCAGGCTCTGACCCCCTGAATTCAAATTCCATTTGGAGCAGGGGGACAAGTGATGTTGCTGTATGTAGGTGGCCTCCTGGATGATGTTCCTGCCAAGCTTGATTTGCCTGACCCCTTCTGCAGAGTAGTTAAGGGGATTGAGAACCCCCAAGACTGCCCCAGACTGAAAATGTCTTTTCAAATCTGCTGTCCAAATCAGACATTGGGGCCTCTGGTAAAGCCAGAGGGGACATTGGGATGTCATTTGAAAGCTAATTACCAGCTTCTTTTTCATTACTTTAGTTCTGCAGACAGATGGTAAACGCCATTGTCTGTAAAGACCCCGTTACACACTGCGATATCGCTAGCAATATTTTTGAACCCCTCTCCATAATCTTTGAAAATTCTTGGAGAACAGGAGAAGTGCCAGAAGACTGGAGAAGAGCAAATGTTGTTCCTATCTTCAAAAAGGGGAAGAAGGTGGACCCAGGCAACTATAGGCCGGTGAGTCTGACTTCTATACCAGGAAAGATCTTTGAACAAATTATTAAACAACATGTATGTCAATACCTGGATAAGAATGAAGTGATTAAACAGAGTCAGCATGGGTTTCTAACTAATAAGTCATGTCAGACTAACTTAATTTCCTTCTATGACGGTATCACTGATTGGGTGGATCAAGGAAATGCTGTAGATATAGTATATCTTGACTTCAGCAAAGCATTTGACAAAGTCTCTCATACAATCCTTATTGAAAAAATGACTAAGTATGGAATGGACAAGGCAACTGTTAGGTGGATTCATAACTGGCTTAGTGATCGGACCCAAAGAGTGGTCGTAAATGGCTGCACATCCAGTTGGAAGAATGTCTCAAGTGGGGTACCACAGGGCTCTGTCCTGGGCCCTGTATTGTTCAACATCTTTATCAACGATTTAGATGAAGGAATTGAGGGTAAACTGATTAAATTTGCTGATGACACAAAGCTAGGAGGGATAGCTAATACTAGAGAAGAGAGAGAGAGGATTCAAAAAGATTTAAATAAACTGGAGAAGTGGGCAGCAACTAACAGAATGGTTTTTAACAGGGAGAAATGCAAAGTACTACATCTGGGCAATAAAAATGAAAAAAGCATATATAGAATGGGAGGAATAGGGCTAAGTGACAGCACATGTGAAAAAGACTTGGGTATACTAATAGATCACAGACTGAATATGAGTCAACAGTGTGATGCAGCAGCAAAAAAGGCAAATGCAATTCTAGGATGTATTAACAGAAGCATACAGTCTAGATCACGTGAAGTCATTATTTCCCTCTACTCCTCTTTGGTCAGACCTCATCTGGAATATTGTGTCCAGTTTTGGGCACCACATTTTAAAAAAGACATCAACAAACTGGAGCAAGTTCAGAAAAGAGCGACCAGAATGGTGACCGGTCTGCAAACCCTGTCTTATGAGGAAAGGTTGCAGGATTTGGGAATGTTTAGTTTGCAAAAGAGAAGACTGAGAGGAGACTTAATAGCTGTCTACAAATATCTAAAGGGCTGTCACATTGTAGAAGGATCAACTTTATTCTCATTTGCACAAGGAAAGACTAGAAGCAATGGGATGAAACTGAATGGGAAGAGACACAGATTAGATATTAGAAAAAACTTTTTGACAGTTAGAGTGATCAATGAGTGGAACAGGCTGCCACGAGAAGTGGTGAGTTCTCCTTCAATGGAAGTCTTCAAACAGAGGCTGGACAGACATCTGACTGGGATGATTTAGCGAATCCTGCTTTGAGCAGGGGGTTGGACCAGATGGCCCAGGAGGTCCCTTCCAACTCTACGATTCTATGATTCTATATTGCTGTAAAGTCACCGATTTTGTGACGTTGCAGCGATATTGCTAGCGATATCCCTGCATGTGATACTTACCTCCGACCGGCTCCCCCGCTGGTTATCACTGATCGCGCGAGAAGCTCCTGGTCCATTCCTCGTCGGCCACTTCCTGCTGGGCTTCCTGTGGCGCCCAGGGCGGGAGGACGCAGGATCGCCGCGTCTGACAGGTAAGTAGCGATCCCCGTCCCCAGCAATGTCGCTGGTGAGATCTGCCTGTGTAGCAGCTCACTAGCGACCACCTAGCGATGCACCAGCGATCCTGACCGCGTCATATCGCTAGTCGGGATCGCTGGTGCATCGCTAGGTGTAACGGTACCCTAAGTGTTACAATGAGTCACTTCTAACTGGCTAGATAGAAAAGTTGCAGACTCTGTAATCTCAGGATAAATTACCGTATTTTTCGGACTATAAGATGCAACGGACCATAAGAACACCCCAATTTTCAGTAGGAAAATAGGGGGAAAAAAAATAATGTGTCAAATGGGGGTCCGTCTTACAGTCCGAATTCAGCTTACCTGGGAAGGGATCTGGCACAGGTGAAGTAGTCACAGGGGTCATTCAGTGGTCCAGGCTCGTGCGGTGGCGGCTCTGTGCTAGGGCAGGTTGGTTGTGCTGGGGCAGCTGCGCTGGGGGAGAGGCAGCTGCGCTGAGGCAGGGGCAGCAGCAGCGCTGGGGCAGGGGCAGCAGCAGCGCTGAGGCAGGGGCAGCAGCAGCGCTGAGGCAGGGGCAGCAGCAGCGCTGAGGCAGGGGCAGCAGCAGCGCTGAGGCAGGGGCAGCAGCAGCGCTGAGGCAGGGGCAGCAGCAGCGCTGAGGCAGGGGCAGCAGCAGCGCTGAGGCAGGGGCAGCTGCGCTGGGGTAGGGGCAGCTGTGCTGGGGCAGGGGCAGCTGTGCTGGGGCAGGGGCAGCTGTGCTGGGGCAGGTGGGCTCTGTGGTGGTGGCAGCGGGCGGCGCTCTGCGGTGCGGTGGTGGCAGCGGGCTGTGCTCCGGTACAGGGACGGCGGCTCCGCCGCGATTTCTTCGCAGCCCGGAGGCCCCCGCACTTCCCTTGCTGGCCGCCGCCATGTTGCAGTGGCCTCCGGGAGCATGGACGCCGGAAAGAATCTGCCGCAGACCTCAAAATTTGAAATCTCATTTTCAAAAGTGAGAGCCGGCTAATGGTGCCAAAAATGAGAGCAATAGCTTTAACAACCGGTTCCACCGAACCGGGGAGAACCCGCTGAATCCCACCCCTGGCTGCGCCCCGAGGGCTCATAGTGCTGCGCTGTGTGGAGTGGGATTCGAACCCACGCCTCCACGTGGTGACTGCAGACGCTGAACACGCTCCCTGGTGCACAACAGCTTGCACCTCCAGGGACCAGTACTGCTGCTGTCAGGAGTGGGATTCGAACCCACGCCTCTACGGGAGACTGCCCCGAGGGCTCATAGTGCTGCGCTGTGTGGTGCGGGGTGGGCAGGGTCAGCGCTGCGCCCCCAGGGCTCATAGTGCTCCGCTGTGTGGTGCGGGGTGGGTGGGGTCAGCGCTGCGCCCCCAGGGCTTATAGCGCTGCGCTGTGTGGTGCGGCGTGGGCGGGGTCAGCGCTGCACCCCCAGGGCTCATAGTGCTCCGCTGTGTGGTGCGGGGTCATCTCCCATCTCCTCCCTGGCTCTGTGCTGCTGTGTAAGATCGCTTAGTGGTGGGGGAGGGGCGGCAGTGACTGGCCGGTGGGCAGGGTCACTGTGCTATGGGAACCAAGATCCGGCCTGCATAGAAGGTGGAAGAGGGAGGAGTCGTGTGACACGCCGAGCTGCCTGTGACTCATCCCCTGGCTCGGGGGGCGGAGTCAGCGCCGTGCAGCACACAAACAGTCTCTCCCTGGCTTGCAGTACAGTGAGGCTGGGGGATGGGCGGCCGGGCTCTGTGTCACGTGGCTCCGAGCCCACCCCCTGCTTTCTCGGTCTAACTGCAGCAACAATGACGTCACCTGAGCGCCAGATTTGAACCTTGGAGCTGCCGGCCGGTAACTGTATGCCTGTATGGGGTCAGCTGTGGGGGGAGGCAGGGGGTCCCTGCAGAGTGTATGGGGTCAGCTGTGGGGGGCACTGCGGGTAGACAGGGGGTCCCTGCAGAGTGTATGGGGTCAGCTGTGGGGGGCACTGCGGGTAGACAGGGGGTCCCTGCAGAGTGTATGGGGTCAGCTGTGGGGGGCACTACGGGGGAGACAGGGGGTCCCTGCAGAGTGTATGGGGTCAGCTGTGGGGGGCACTGCGTGGGAGACAGGGGGTCCCTGCAGAGTGTTTGGGGTCAGCTGTGGGGGGCACTGCGTGGGAGACAGGTGGTCCCTGCAGGGGGAGGTGAGGACAGTGTATGGGCACAGCTGTGGTGGGCATGGCGGGGTACAGGCGTTCCCTGTGGGGTAGGGGAGGGTTAGGGGGGCTGTGTTGTCACTCTGCTGTGAACACTAATTATGAATGCAATATTTCCCTTATTAATTATTGTTTTTTTATTTCTCTGTCTCTCAGTAGGTAACACTTGGGGCAGTCGCCCGCTCTCTGTGTGTCTGCTGGCAATATACGCTCGTAGAAAAAGGGGTTAATGTACCAGTACAATTCATAGGACTTAATTTTTATTCTATGTCAAAATTCAATAATTTCCTTTTCCCTTTTTTTTCCAATAGGTAACAAGGCATCGTGGACACTAAACTGGCTCAAGAACTGGCGGGACAAGGACACCAAGTTTGCCTAATGGACGACATCGCTATGGAGGAACACAGCTCTCCGGCCACCATCATCATGTGGAGCAGCTAAGCCTCTTCATCCTCGGTTTGGGTAAGTGACAATCCATGTATGTATGGTCTAAGGAGCGGTCATGGCACATGTACATACATGTATGTGTAAACATGTATATACAGTCAGCTGTCATGGCACTCGGGAAGTCACACCAGGGGGCTGTGTGGCCCTGTAGGCCTCTACACCACCACACAGCCTCCCGCAACCCGCTCTACAGCACCACACAGCCTCCCGCAGCCCCGTCTACACCACCACACTTCCTCCTCCAGCCTCTGTCTCCCCCCTCCAGTCCCTGACGCCCCCCCCTCCAGCCTCCTTCCTAATTTAGAGCTTTTGGTTTTTTTTATCAGCATAAATTGTCATTTAAGA
This sequence comes from Dendrobates tinctorius, assembly GCF_039654945.1. Classification (NCBI taxonomy): domain Eukaryota; kingdom Metazoa; phylum Chordata; class Amphibia; order Anura; family Dendrobatidae; genus Dendrobates; species Dendrobates tinctorius. The sequence goes on from NW_027361685.1 coordinate 6,637,371, forward strand.
AACGATTGTCCATTCAAGAAGAGATTTGTGTTGGCAGATTATCCTAGGAAAGCGTGTTAGATGATAATAATCGTGCTGCCCATCTCACCCGACGAGCAAGCAGCACCAGGGTGGATAAAAATCTTGAATTTTTTAAAAAAATCAAAAAAATCAGATTTTTTTGATTTAAATCAGATTTTTTTGATTTAAATCATTTGATTGCAGTTTTCATAATGTGATTTCAAACGGCAAACAAGTCCTTGGATATCCTTTTGACAGTATTTGCACTTTGCTCTTGCACCTTTCTTTCCAAGATCTGCTGCTGGCATCTCAACAAAATGAACCCAAATAGGGTCTCTCTTACGACCTGCTGCCATGGCTCACACAGATCACTTATGAAGTTTGATTGTTACTACAGCCTGAGCCAAGCACTGCTGATGTTACTACAGCCTGAGCCAAGTACTGCTGACTATCCAACAAGTTTGGGCATGTCAACTGAATGCAGGGAAAAAGAAACTAAACCAAAACTGAAACCAAGCTAGAAGTGTGGAATTAAAGGGGCAGTATGAACAAAATGTGGAGGCTATTAATAGTTTATACAATTAAGACATGCTGCTTTTAAACACCTACCTATTGCCATATAGTAAAACAAAAAAGATTTTTACTTACTTTGGGGTCCCCCCCTCACCCTGGCGTTAGATCGTTGCCCCTACTTTCGTCCGTGTAACTATGGGCGCACATGCACACTGCTCTCACTTCTCATTTTAATCGTGATTTATATTAAAAAAAAACCTTTTGATTTAAATCAGTGATTTAAATCATGATTAAAATCATGATTTAAATCGATCCGATTTAAATAGAAAAAAATCTTTTGATTTAAATCGTGATTTAAATCATGATTTAAATCGGCGTGATTTAAATCAATCCACCCTGAGCAGCACCCTTGTTCGTTGGGTGAATTGACCTTTTAAGGGAGCCCGACGTACTCACTAAATTGTCCCTATCCCTAAGTTTTTTTGGATGCAGATTGCTCTCACACGAGTGTTTTTTTGATTTGGAAAAGAAAGAAATGAGGATGGAGAATCAAAACTTTAAGGCTAAAAAATATACTCACACATATATACACCAACTGTATAGACACACATATAAATATTTATGGTGTATACATTAGGCTATAAGACCTGGAGACTGTTATTACACATGCTGCCACTAGGTTTATTTTCTTTTCTTTAAAAAAAAACAAAAAAAAAAACTGTCGCTGTCAGGAGTGGGATTCGAACCCACGCCTCCACGTGGTGACTGCAGACGCTGAACACGCTCCCTGGTGCACAACAGCTTGCACCTCCAGGGACCAGTACTGCTGCTGTCAAGGAGTGGGATTTGAACCCACGCCTCCACATGTGGTGACTGCAGACGGTTAACACGCTCCCTGGTGCGCAACAGCTTGCACCTCCAGGGACCAGTACTGCTGCTGTCAGGAGTGGGATTCGAACCCACGCCTCCACGGGAGACTGTTATTACACATGCTGCCACTAGGTTTATTTTCTTTTCTTTAAAAAAAAACTGTCGCTGTCAGGAGTTGGATTCGAACCCACGCCTCCACGTGGTGACTGCAGACGCTGAACACGCTCCCTGGTGCACAACAGCTTGCACCTCCAGGGACCAGTACTGCTGCTGTCAAGGAGTGGGATTTGAACCCACGCCTCCACATGTGGTGACTGCAGACGCTTAACACGCTCCCTGGTGCACAACAGCTTGCACCTCCAGGGACCAGTACTGCTGCTGTCAGGAGTGGGATTCGAACCCACGCCTCCACGGGAGACTGCAACCTGAACACAGTGCCTTAGACCACTAGGCCATCCTGACTGCTGACATTGACATGCTCCCTGGTGACACAAGAGTTTGCACCACCAGGGACTTCAGTACAGATCTGCTGTCCAAATCAGACATTGGGGCCCCTGGTGGGACTTCTGGCAAAGCCAGAGGGGACATTGGGATGTCATTTGAAAGCTAATTACCAGACTGAGGTGAGGGAGCAGTTCTTGGGGCTGTGTGGTGCTCTGTTGGGCATTTGTGCACCCTCAAGCCTGCACCACAAGGACCACTTTTATCCATGGACAGCCAGGCTCTGACCCCCTGAATTCAAATTCCATTTGGAGCAGGGGGACAAGTGATGTTGCTGTATGTAGGTGGCCTCCTGGATGATGTTCCTGCCAAGCTTGATTTGCCTGACCCCTTCTGCAGAGTAGTTAAGGGGATTGAGAACCCCCAAGACTGCCCCAGACTGAAAATGTCTTTTCAAATCTGCTGTCCAAATCAGACATTGGGGCCTCTGGTAAAGCCAGAGGGGACATTGGGATGTCATTTGAAAGCTAATTACCAGCTTCTTTTTCATTACTTTAGTTCTGCAGACAGATGGTAAACGCCATTGTCTGTAAAGACCCCGTTACACACTGCGATATCGCTAGCAATATTTTTGAACCCCTCTCCATAATCTTTGAAAATTCTTGGAGAACAGGAGAAGTGCCAGAAGACTGGAGAAGAGCAAATGTTGTTCCTATCTTCAAAAAGGGGAAGAAGGTGGACCCAGGCAACTATAGGCCGGTGAGTCTGACTTCTATACCAGGAAAGATCTTTGAACAAATTATTAAACAACATGTATGTCAATACCTGGATAAGAATGAAGTGATTAAACAGAGTCAGCATGGGTTTCTAACTAATAAGTCATGTCAGACTAACTTAATTTCCTTCTATGACGGTATCACTGATTGGGTGGATCAAGGAAATGCTGTAGATATAGTATATCTTGACTTCAGCAAAGCATTTGACAAAGTCTCTCATACAATCCTTATTGAAAAAATGACTAAGTATGGAATGGACAAGGCAACTGTTAGGTGGATTCATAACTGGCTTAGTGATCGGACCCAAAGAGTGGTCGTAAATGGCTGCACATCCAGTTGGAAGAATGTCTCAAGTGGGGTACCACAGGGCTCTGTCCTGGGCCCTGTATTGTTCAACATCTTTATCAATGATTTAGATGAAGGAATTGAGGGTAAACTGATTAAATTTGCTGATGACACAAAGCTAGGAGGGATAGCTAATACTAGAGAAGAGAGAGAGAGGATTCAAAAAGATTTAAATAAACTGGAGAAGTGGGCAGCAACTAACAGAATGGTTTTTAACAGGGAGAAATGCAAAGTACTACATCTGGGCAATAAAAATGAAAAAAGCATATATAGAATGGGAGGAATAGGGCTAAGTGACAGCACATGTGAAAAAGACTTGGGTATACTAATAGATCACAGACTGAATATGAGTCAACAGTGTGATGCAGCAGCAAAAAAGGCAAATGCAATTCTAGGATGTATTAACAGAAGCATACAGTCTAGATCACGTGAAGTCATTATTTCCCTCTACTCCTCTTTGGTCAGACCTCATCTGGAATATTGTGTCCAGTTTTGGGCACCACATTTTAAAAAAGACATCAACAAACTGGAGCAAGTTCAGAAAAGAGCGACCAGAATGGTGACCGGTCTGCAAACCCTGTCTTATGAGGAAAGGTTGCAGGATTTGGGAATGTTTAGTTTGCAAAAGAGAAGACTGAGAGGAGACTTAATAGCTGTCTACAAATATCTAAAGGGCTGTCACATTGTAGAAGGATCAACTTTATTCTCATTTGCACAAGGAAAGACTAGAAGCAATGGGATGAAACTGAATGGGAAGAGACACAGATTAGATATTAGAAAAAACTTTTTGACAGTTAGAGTGATCAATGAGTGGAACAGGCTGCCACGAGAAGTGGTGAGTTCTCCTTCAATGGAAGTCTTCAAACAGAGGCTGGACAGACATCTGACTGGGATGATTTAGCGAATCCTGCTTTGAGCAGGGGGTTGGACCAGATGGCCCAGGAGGTCCCTTCCAACTCTACGATTCTATATTGCTGTAAAGTCACCGATTTTGTGACGTTGCAGCGATATTGCTAGCGATATCCCTGCATGTGATACTTACCTCCGACCGGCTCCCCCGCTGGTTATCACTGATCGCGCGAGAAGCTCCTGGTCCATTCCTCGTCGGCCACTTCCTGCTGGGCTTCCTGTGGCGCCCAGGGCGGGAGGACGCAGGATCGCCGCGTCTGACAGGTAAGTAGCGATCCCCGTCCCCAGCAATGTCGCTGGTGAGATCTGCCTGTGTAGCAGCTCACTAGCGACCACCTAGCGATGCACCAGCGATCCTGACCGCGTCATATCGCTAGTCGGGATCGCTGGTGCATCGCTAGGTGTAACGGTACCCTAAGTGTTACAATGAGTCACTTCTAACTGGCTAGATAGAAAAGTTGCAGACTCTGTAATCTCAGGATAAATTACCGTATTTTTCGGACTATAAGATGCAACGGACCATAAGAACACCCCAATTTTCAGTAGGAAAATAGGGGGAAAAAAAATAATGTGTCAAATGGGGGTCCGTCTTACAGTCCGAATTCAGCTTACCTGGGAAGGGATCTGGCACAGGTGAAGTAGTCACAGGGGTCATTCAGTGGTCCAGGCTCGTGCGGTGGCGGCTCTGTGCTAGGGCAGGTTGGTTGTGCTGGGGCAGCTGCGCTGGGGGAGAGGCAGCTGCGCTGAGGCAGGGGCAGCAGCAGCGCTGGGGCAGGGGCAGCAGCAGCGCTGGGGCAGGGGCAGCAGCAGCGCTGAGGCAGGGGCAGCAGCAGCGCTGAGGCAGGGGCAGCAGCAGCGCTGAGGCAGGGGCAGCAGCAGCGCTGAGGCAGGGGCAGCAGCAGCGCTGAGGCAGGGGCAGCAGCAGCGCTGAGGCAGGGGCAGCAGCAGCGCTGAGGCAGGGGCAGCAGCAGCGCTGAGGCAGGGGCAGCTGTGCTGGGGCAGGGGCAGCTGTGCTGGGGCAGGTGGGCTCTGTGGTGGTGGCAGCGGGCGGCGCTCTGCGGTGCGGTGGTGGCAGCGGGCTGTGCTCCGGTACAGGGACGGCGGCTCCGCCGCGATTTCTTCGCAGCCCGGAGGCCCCCGCACTTCCCTTGCTGGCCGCCGCCATGTTGCAGTGGCCTCCGGGAGCATGGACGCCGGAAAGAATCTGCCGCAGACCTCAAAATTTGAAATCTCATTTTCAAAAGTGAGAGCCGGCTAATGGTGCCAAAAATGAGAGCAATAGCTTTAACAACCGGTTCCACCGAACCGGGGAGAACCCGCTGAATCCCACCCCTGGCTGCGCCCCGAGGGCTCATAGTGCTGCGCTGTGTGGAGTGGGATTCGAACCCACGCCTCCACGTGGTGACTGCAGACGCTGAACACGCTCCCTGGTGCACAACAGCTTGCACCTCCAGGGACCAGTACTGCTGCTGTCAGGAGTGGGATTCGAACCCACGCCTCTACGGGAGACTGCCCCGAGGGCTCATAGTGCTGCGCTGTGTGGTGCGGGGTGGGCAGGGTCAGCGCTGCGCCCCCAGGGCTCATAGTGCTCCGCTGTGTGGTGCGGGGTGGGTGGGGTCAGCGCTGCGCCCCCAGGGCTTATAGCGCTGCGCTGTGTGGTGCGGCGTGGGCGGGGTCAGCGCTGCACCCCCAGGGCTCATAGTGCTCCGCTGTGTGGTGCGGGGTCATCTCCCATCTCCTCCCTGGCTCTGTGCTGCTGTGTAAGATCGCTTAGTGGTGGGGGAGGGGCGGCAGTGACTGGCCGGTGGGCAGGGTCACTGTGCTATGGGAACCAAGATCCGGCCTGCATAGAAGGTGGAAGAGGGAGGAGTCGTGTGACACGCCGAGCTGCCTGTGACTCATCCCCTGGCTCGGGGGGCGGAGTCAGCGCCGTGCAGCACACAAACAGTCTCTCCCTGGCTTGCAGTACAGTGAGGCTGGGGGATGGGCGGCCGGGCTCTGTGTCACGTGGCTCCGAGCCCACCCCCTGCTTTCTCGGTCTAACTGCAGCAACAATGACGTCACCTGAGCGCCAGATTTGAACCTTGGAGCTGCCGGCCGGTAACTGTATGCCTGTATGGGGTCAGCTGTGGGGGGAGGCAGGGGGTCCCTGCAGAGTGTATGGGGTCAGCTGTGGGGGGCACTGCGGGTAGACAGGGGGTCCCTGCAGAGTGTATGGGGTCAGCTGTGGGGGGCACTGCGGGTAGACAGGGGGTCCCTGCAGAGTGTATGGGGTCAGCTGTGGGGGGCACTACGGGGGAGACAGGGGGTCCCTGCAGAGTGTATGGGGTCAGCTGTGGGGGGCACTGCGTGGGAGACAGGGGGTCCCTGCAGAGTGTTTGGGGTCAGCTGTGGGGGGCACTGCGTGGGAGACAGGTGGTCCCTGCAGGGGGAGGTGAGGACAGTGTATGGGCACAGCTGTGGTGGGCATGGCGGGGTACAGGCGTTCCCTGTGGGGTAGGGGAGGGTTAGGGGGGCTGTGTTGTCACTCTGCTGTGAACACTAATTATGAATGCAATATTTCCCTTATTAATTATTGTTTTTTTATTTCTCTGTCTCTCAGTAGGTAACACTTGGGGCAGTCGCCCGCTCTCTGTGTGTCTGCTGGCAATATACGCTCGTAGAAAAAGGGGTTAATGTACCAGTACAATTCATAGGACTTAATTTTTATTCTATGTCAAAATTCAATAATTTCCTTTTCCCTTTTTTTTCCAATAGGTAACAAGGCATCGTGGACACTAAACTGGCTCAAGAACTGGCGGGACAAGGACACCAAGTTTGCCTAATGGACGACATCGCTATGGAGGAACACAGCTCTCCGGCCACCATCATCATGTGGAGCAGCTAAGCCTCTTCATCCTCGGTTTGGGTAAGTGACAATCCATGTATGTATGGTCTAAGGAGCGGTCATGGCACATGTACATACATGTATGTGTAAACATGTATATACAGTCAGCTGTCATGGCACTCGGGAAGTCACACCAGGGGGCTGTGTGGCCCTGTAGGCCTCTACACCACCACACAGCCTCCCGCAACCCGCTCTACAGCACCACACAGCCTCCCGCAGCCCCGTCTACACCACCACACTTCCTCCTCCAGCCTCTGTCTCCCCCCTCCAGTCCCTGACGCCCCCCCCTCCAGCCTCCTTCCTAATTTAGAGCTTTTGGTTTTTTTTATCAGCATAAATTGTCATTTAAGAAACGATTGTCCATTCAAGAAGAGATTTGTGTTGGCAGATTATCCTAGGAAAGCGTGTTAGATGATAATAATCGTGCTGCCCATCTCACCCGACGAGCAAGCAGCACCAGGGTGGATAAAAATCTTGAATTTTTTAAAAAAATCAAAAAAATCAGATTTTTTTGATTTAAATCAGATTTTTTTGATTTAAATCATTTGATTGCAGTTTTCATAATGTGATTTCAAACGGCAAACAAGTCCTTGGATATCCTTTTGACAGTATTTGCACTTTGCTCTTGCACCTTTCTTTCCAAGATCTGCTGCTGGCATCTCAACAAAATGAACCCAAATAGGGTCTCTCTTACGACCTGCTGCCATGGCTCACACAGATCACTTATGAAGTTTGATTGTTACTACAGCCTGAGCCAAGCACTGCTGATGTTACTACAGCCTGAGCCAAGTACTGCTGACTATCCAACAAGTTTGGGCATGTCAACTGAATGCAGGGAAAAAGAAACTAAACCAAAACTGAAACCAAGCTAGAAGTGTGGAATTAAAGGGGCAGTATGAACAAAATGTGGAGGCTATTAATAGTTTATACAATTAAGACATGCTGCTTTTAAACACCTACCTATTGCCATATAGTAAAACAAAAAAGATTTTTACTTACTTTGGGGTCCCCCCCTCACCCTGGCGTTAGATCGTTGCCCCTACTTTCGTCCGTGTAACTATGGGCGCACATGCACACTGCTCTCACTTCTCATTTTAATCGTGATTTATATTAAAAAAAAACCTTTTGATTTAAATCAGTGATTTAAATCATGATTAAAATCATGATTTAAATCGATCCGATTTAAATAGAAAAAAATCTTTTGATTTAAATCGTGATTTAAATCATGATTTAAATCGGCGTGATTTAAATCAATCCACCCTGAGCAGCACCCTTGTTCGTTGGGTGAATTGACCTTTTAAGGGAGCCCGACGTACTCACTAAATTGTCCCTATCCCTAAGTTTTTTTGGATGCAGATTGCTCTCACACGAGTGTTTTTTTGATTTGGAAAAGAAAGAAATGAGCATGGAGAATCAAAACTTTAAGGCTAAAAAATATACTCACACATATATACACCAACTGTATAGACACACATATAAATATTTATGGTGTATACATTAGGCTATAAGACCTGGAGACTGTTATTACACATGCTGCCACTAGGTTTATTTTCTTTTCTTTAAAAAAAAACAAAAAAAAAAACTGTCGCTGTCAGGAGTGGGATTCGAACCCACGCCTCCACGTGGTGACTGCAGACGCTGAACACGCTCCCTGGTGCACAACAGCTTGCACCTCCAGGGACCAGTACTGCTGCTGTCAAGGAGTGGGATTTGAACCCACGCCTCCACATGTGGTGACTGCAGACGGTTAACACGCTCCCTGGTGCGCAACAGCTTGCACCTCCAGGGACCAGTACTGCTGCTGTCAGGAGTGGGATTCGAACCCACGCCTCCACGGGAGACTGTTATTACACATGCTGCCACTAGGTTTATTTTCTTTTCTTTAAAAAAAAACTGTCGCTGTCAGGAGTTGGATTCGAACCCACGCCTCCACGTGGTGACTGCAGACGCTGAACACGCTCCCTGGTGCACAACAGCTTGCACCTCCAGGGACCAGTACTGCTGCTGTCAAGGAGTGGGATTTGAACCCACGCCTCCACATGTGGTGACTGCAGACGCTTAACACGCTCCCTGGTGCACAACAGCTTGCACCTCCAGGGACCAGTACTGCTGCTGTCAGGAGTGGGATTCGAACCCACGCCTCCACGGGAGACTGCAACCTGAACACAGTGCCTTAGACCACTAGGCCATCCTGACTGCTGACATTGACATGCTCCCTGGTGACACAAGAGTTTGCACCACCAGGGACTTCAGTACAGATCTGCTGTCCAAATCAGACATTGGGGCCCCTGGTGGGACTTCTGGCAAAGCCAGAGGGGACATTGGGATGTCATTTGAAAGCTAATTACCAGACTGAGGTGAGGGAGCAGTTCTTGGGGCTGTGTGGTGCTCTGTTGGGCATTTGTGCACCCTCAAGCCTGCACCACAAGGACCACTTTTATCCATGGACAGCCAGGCTCTGACCCCCTGAATTCAAATTCCATTTGGAGCAGGGGGACAAGTGATGTTGCTGTATGTAGGTGGCCTCCTGGATGATGTTCCTGCCAAGCTTGATTTGCCTGACCCCTTCTGCAGAGTAGTTAAGGGGATTGAGAACCCCCAAGACTGCCCCAGACTGAAAATGTCTTTTCAAATCTGCTGTCCAAATCAGACATTGGGGCCTCTGGTAAAGCCAGAGGGGACATTGGGATGTCATTTGAAAGCTAATTACCAGCTTCTTTTTCATTACTTTAGTTCTGCAGACAGATGGTAAACGCCATTGTCTGTAAAGACCCCGTTACACACTGCGATATCGCTAGCAATATTTTTGAACCCCTCTCCATAATCTTTGAAAATTCTTGGAGAACAGGAGAAGTGCCAGAAGACTGGAGAAGAGCAAATGTTGTTCCTATCTTCAAAAAGGGGAAGAAGGTGGACCCAGGCAACTATAGGCCGGTGAGTCTGACTTCTATACCAGGAAAGATCTTTGAACAAATTATTAAACAACATGTATGTCAATACCTGGATAAGAATGAAGTGATTAAACAGAGTCAGCATGGGTTTCTAACTAATAAGTCATGTCAGACTAACTTAATTTCCTTCTATGACGGTATCACTGATTGGGTGGATCAAGGAAATGCTGTAGATATAGTATATCTTGACTTCAGCAAAGCATTTGACAAAGTCTCTCATACAATCCTTATTGAAAAAATGACTAAGTATGGAATGGACAAGGCAACTGTTAGGTGGATTCATAACTGGCTTAGTGATCGGACCCAAAGAGTGGTCGTAAATGGCTGCACATCCAGTTGGAAGAATGTCTCAAGTGGGGTACCACAGGGCTCTGTCCTGGGCCCTGTATTGTTCAACATCTTTATCAATGATTTAGATGAAGGAATTGAGGGTAAACTGATTAAATTTGCTGATGACACAAAGCTAGGAGGGATAGCTAATACTAGAGAAGAGAGAGAGAGGATTCAAAAAGATTTAAATAAACTGGAGAAGTGGGCAGCAACTAACAGAATGGTTTTTAACAGGGAGAAATGCAAAGTACTACATCTGGGCAATAAAAATGAAAAAAGCATATATAGAATGGGAGGAATAGGGCTAAGTGACAGCACATGTGAAAAAGACTTGGGTATACTAATAGATCACAGACTGAATATGAGTCAACAGTGTGATGCAGCAGCAAAAAAGGCAAATGCAATTCTAGGATGTATTAACAGAAGCATACAGTCTAGATCACGTGAAGTCATTATTTCCCTCTACTCCTCTTTGGTCAGACCTCATCTGGAATATTGTGTCCAGTTTTGGGCACCACATTTTAAAAAAGACATCAACAAACTGGAGCAAGTTCAGAAAAGAGCGACCAGAATGGTGACCGGTCTGCAAACCCTGTCTTATGAGGAAAGGTTGCAGGATTTGGGAATGTTTAGTTTGCAAAAGAGAAGACTGAGAGGAGACTTAATAGCTGTCTACAAATATCTAAAGGGCTGTCACATTGTAGAAGGATCAACTTTATTCTCATTTGCACAAGGAAAGACTAGAAGCAATGGGATGAAACTGAATGGGAAGAGACACAGATTAGATATTAGAAAAAACTTTTTGACAGTTAGAGTGATCAATGAGTGGAACAGGCTGCCACGAGAAGTGGTGAGTTCTCCTTCAATGGAAGTCTTCAAACAGAGGCTGGACAGACATCTGACTGGGATGATTTAGCGAATCCTGCTTTGAGCAGGGGGTTGGACCAGATGGCCCAGGAGGTCCCTTCCAACTCTACGATTCTATGATTCTATATTGCTGTAAAGTCACCGATTTTGTGACGTTGCAGCGATATTGCTAGCGATATCCCTGCATGTGATACTTACCTCCGACCGGCTCCCCCGCTGGTTATCACTGATCGCGCGAGAAGCTCCTGGTCCATTCCTCGTCGGCCACTTCCTGCTGGGCTTCCTGTGGCGCCCAGGGCGGGAGGACGCAGGATCGCCGCGTCTGACAGGTAAGTAGCGATCCCCGTCCCCAGCAATGTCGCTGGTGAGATCTGCCTGTGTAGCAGCTCACTAGCGACCACCTAGCGATGCACCAGCGATCCTGACCGCGTCATATCGCTAGTCGGGATCGCTGGTGCATCGCTAGGTGTAACGGTACCCTAAGTGTTACAATGAGTCACTTCTAACTGGCTAGATAGAAAAGTTGCAGACTCTGTAATCTCAGGATAAATTACCGTATTTTTCGGACTATAAGATGCAACGGACCATAAGAACACCCCAATTTTCAGTAGGAAAATAGGGGGAAAAAAAATAATGTGTCAAATGGGGGTCCGTCTTACAGTCCGAATTCAGCTTACCTGGGAAGGGATCTGGCACAGGTGAAGTAGTCACAGGGGTCATTCAGTGGTCCAGGCTCGTGCGGTGGCGGCTCTGTGCTAGGGCAGGTTGGTTGTGCTGGGGCAGCTGCGCTGGGGGAGAGGCAGCTGCGCTGAGGCAGGGGCAGCAGCAGCGCTGGGGCAGGGGCAGCAGCAGCGCTGGGGCAGGGGCAGCAGCAGCGCTGAGGCAGGGGCAGCAGCAGCGCTGAGGCAGGGGCAGCAGCAGCGCTGAGGCAGGGGCAGCAGCAGCGCTGAGGCAGGGGCAGCAGCAGCGCTGAGGCAGGGGCAGCAGCAGCGCTGAGGCAGGGGCAGCAGCAGCGCTGAGGCAGGGGCAGCAGCAGCGCTGAGGCAGGGGCAGCAGCAGCGCTGAGGCAGGGGCAGCAGCAGCGCTGAGGCAGGGGCAGCAGCAGCGCTGAGGCAGGGGCAGCTGTGCTGGTGGCAGCGGGCGGCGCTCTGCGGTGCGGTGGTGGCAGCGGGCTGTGCTCCGGTACAGGGACGGCGGCTCCGCCGCGATTTCTTCGCAGCCCGGAGGCCCCCGCACTTCCCTTGCTGGCCGCCGCCATGTTGCAGTGGCCTCCGGGAGCATGGACGCCGGAAAGAATCTGCCGCAGACCTCAAAATTTGAAATCTCATTTTCAAAAGTGAGAGCCGGCTAATGGTGCCAAAAATGAGAGCAATAGCTTTAACAACCGGTTCCACCGAACCGGGGAGAACCCGCTGAATCCCACCCCTGGCTGCGCCCCGAGGGCTCATAGTGCTGCGCTGTGTGGAGTGGGATTCGAACCCACGCCTCCACGTGGTGACTGCAGACGCTGAACACGCTCCCTGGTGCACAACAGCTTGCACCTCCAGGGACCAGTACTGCTGCTGTCAGGAGTGGGATTCGAACCCACGCCTCTACGGGAGACTGCCCCGAGGGCTCATAGTGCTGCGCTGTGTGGTGCGGGGTGGGCAGGGTCAGCGCTGCGCCCCCAGGGCTCATAGTGCTCCGCTGTGTGGTGCGGGGTGGGTGGGGTCAGCGCTGCGCCCCCAGGGCTTATAGCGCTGCGCTGTGTGGTGCGGCGTGGGCGGGGTCAGCGCTGCACCCCCAGGGCTCATAGTGCTCCGCTGTGTGGTGCGGGGTCATCTCCCATCTCCTCCCTGGCTCTGTGCTGCTGTGTAAGATCGCTTAGTGGTGGGGGAGGGGCGGCAGTGACTGGCCGGTGGGCAGGGTCACTGTGCTATGGGAACCAAGATCCGGCCTGCATAGAAGGTGGAAGAGGGAGGAGTCGTGTGACACGCCGAGCTGCCTGTGACTCATCCCCTGGCTCGGGGGGCGGAGTCAGCGCCGTGCAGCACACAAACAGTCTCTCCCTGGCTTGCAGTACAGTGAGGCTGGGGGATGGGCGGCCGGGCTCTGTGTCACGTGGCTCCGAGCCCACCCCCTGCTTTCTCGGTCTAACTGCAGCAACAATGACGTCACCTGAGCGCCAGATTTGAACCTTGGAGCTGCCGGCGGGTAACTGTATGCCTGTATGGGGTCAGCTGTGGGGGGAGGCAGGGGGTCCCTGCAGAGTGTATGGGGTCAGCTGTGGTGGGCACTGCGGGTAGACAGGGGGTCCCTGCAGAGTGTATGGGGTCAGCTGTGGGGGGCACTGCGGGTAGACAGGGGGTCCCTGCAGAGTGTATGGGGTCAGCTGTGGGGGGCACTGCGTGGGAGACAGGGGGTCCCTGCAGAGTGTTTGGGGTCAGCTGTGGGGGGCACTGCGTGGGAGACAGGTGGTCCCTGCAGGGGGAGGTGAGGACAGTGTATGGGCACAGCTGTGGGGGGCATGGCGGGGTACAGGCGTTCCCTGTGGGGTAGGGGAGGGTTAGGGGGGCTGTGTTGTCACTCTGCTGTGAACACTAATTATGAATGCAATATTTCCCTTATTAATTATTGTTTTTTTATTTCTCTGTCTCTCAGTAGGTAACACTTGGGGCAGTCGCCCGCTCTCTGTGTGTCTGCTGGCAATATACGCTCGTAGAAAAAGGGGTTAATGTACCAGTACAATTCATAGGACTTAATTTTTATTCTATGTCAAAATTCAATAATTTCCTTTTCCCTTTTTTTTCCAATAGGTAACAAGGCATCGTGGACACTAAACTGGCTCAAGAACTGGCGGGACAAGGACACCAAGTTTGCCTAATGGACGACATCGCTATGGAGGAACACAGCTCTCCGGCCACCATCATCATGTGGAGCAGCTAAGCCTCTTCATCCTCGGTTTGGGTAAGTGACAATCCATGTATGTATGGTCTAAGGAGCGGTCATGGCACATGTACATACATGTATGTGTAAACATGTATATACAGTCAGCTGTCATGGCACTCGGGAAGTCACACCAGGGGGCTGTGTGGCCCTGTAGGCCTCTACACCACCACACAGCCTCCCGCAACCCGCTCTACAGCACCACACAGCCTCCCGCAGCCCCATCTACACCACCACACTTCCTCCTCCAGCCTCTGTCTCCCCCCTCCAGTCCCTGACGCCCCCCCCTCCAGCCTCCTTCCTAATTTAGAGCTTTTGGTTTTTTTTATCAGCATAAATTGTCATTTAAGAAACGATTGTCCATTCAAGAAGAGATTTGTGTTGGCAGATTATCCTAGGAAAGCGTGTTAGATGATAATAATCGTGCTGCCCATCTCACCCGACGAGCAAGCAGCAGTGCAGCACCCTTGTTCGTTGGGTGAATTGACCTTTTAAGGGAGCCCGACGTACTCACTAAATTGTCCCTATCCCTAAGTTTTTTTGGATGCAGATTGCTCTCACACGAGTGTTTTTTTGATTTGGAAAAGAAAGAAATGAGGATGGAGAATCAAAACTTTAAGGCTAAAAAATATACTCACACATATATACACCAACTGTATAGACACACATATAAATATTTATGGTGTATACATTAGGCTATAAGACCTGGAGACTGTTATTACACATGCTGCCACTAGGTTTATTTTCTTTTCTTTAAAAAAAAACAAAAAAAAAAAACTGTCGCTGTCAGGAGTGGGATTCGAACCCACGCCTCCACGTGGTGACTGCAGACGCTGAACACGCTCCCTGGTGCACAACAGCTTGCACCTCCAGGGACCAGTACTGCTGCTGTCAAGGAGTGGGATTTGAACCCACGCCTCCACATGTGGTGACTGCAGACGGTTAACACGCTCCCTGGTGCGCAACAGCTTGCACCTCCAGGGACCAGTACTGCTGCTGTCAGGAGTGGGATTCGAACCCACGCCTCCACGGGAGACTGTTATTACACATGCTGCCACTAGGTTTATTTTCTTTTCTTTAAAAAAAAACAAAAAAAAAAACTGTCGCTGTCAGGAGTGGGATTCGAACCCACGCCTCCACGTGGTGACTGCAGACGCTGAACACGCTCCCTGGTGCGCAACAGCTTGCACCTCCAGGGACCAGTACTGCTGCTGTCAGGAGTGGGATTCGAACCCACGCCTCCACGGGAGACTGTTATTACACATGCTGCCACTAGGTTTATTTTCTTTTCTTTAAAAAAAAACAAAAAAAAAAACTGTCGCTGTCAGGAGTGGGATTCGAACCCACGCCTCCACGTGGTGACTGCAGACGCTGAACACGCTCCCTGGTGCACAACAGCTTGCACCTCCAGGGACCAGTACTGCTGCTGTCAAGGAGTGGGATTTGAACCCACGCCTCCACATGTGGTGACTGCAGACGGTTAACACGCTCCCTGGTGCGCAACAGCTTGCACCTCCAGGGACCAGTACTGCTGCTGTCAGGAGTGGGATTCGAACCCACGCCTCCACGGGAGACTGTTATTACACATGCTGCCACTAGGTTTATTTTCTTTTCTTTAAAAAAAAAAAAAAAAAAAAAAAAAAAAAAAAAAACTGTCGCTGTCAGGAGTGGGATTCGAACCCACGCCTCCACGTGGTGACTGCAGACGCTGAACACGCTCCCTGGTGCACAACAGCTTGCACCTCCAGGGACCAGTACTGCTGCTGTCAAGGAGTGGGATTTGAACCCACGCCTCCACATGTGGTGACTGCAGACGCTTAACACGCTCCCTGGTGCACAACAGCTTGCACCTCCAGGGACCAGTACTGCTGCTGTCAGGAGTGGGATTCGAACCCACGCCTCCACGGGAGACTGCAACCTGAACACAGTGCCTTAGACCACTAGGCCATCCTGACTGCTGACATTGACATGCTCCCTGGTGACACAAGAGTTTGCACCACCAGGGACTTCAGTACAGATCTGCTGTCCAAATCAGACATTGGGGCCCCTGGTGGGACTTCTGGCAAAGCCAGAGGGGACATTGGGATGTCATTTGAAAGCTAATTACCAGACTGAGGTGAGGGAGCAGTTCTTGGGGCTGTGTGGTGCTCTGTTGGGCATTTGTGCACCCTCAAGCCTGCACCACAAGGACCACTTTTATCCATGGACAGCCAGGCTCTGACCCCCTGAATTCAAATTCCATTTGGAGCAGGGGGACAAGTGATGTTGCTGTATGTAGGTGGCCTCCTGGATGATGTTCCTGCCAAGCTTGATTTGCCTGACCCCTTCTGCAGAGTAGTTAAGGGGATTGAGAACCCCCAAGACTGCCCCAGACTGAAAATGTCTTTTCAAATCTGCTGTCCAAATCAGACATTGGGGCCTCTGGTAAAGCCAGAGGGGACATTGGGATGTCATTTGAAAGCTAATTACCAGCTTCTTTTTCATTACTTTAGTTCTGCAGACAGATGGTAAACGCCATTGTCTGTAAAGACCCCGTTACACACTGCGATTTCGCTAGCAATATTTTTGAACCCCTCTCCATAATCTTTGAAAATTCTTGGAGAACAGGAGAAGTGCCAGAAGACTGGAGAAGAGCAAATGTTGTTCCTATCTTCAAAAAGGGGAAGAAGGTGGACCCAGGCAACTATAGGCCAACTATAGGCCGGTGAGTCTGACTTCTATACCAGGAAAGATCTTTGAACAAATTATTAAACAACATGTATGTCAATACCTGGATAAGAATGAAGTGATTAAACAGAGTCAGCATGGGTTTCTAACTAATAAGTCATGTCAGACTAACTTAATTTCCTTCTATGACAGTATCACTGATTGGGTGGATCAAGGAAATGCTGTAGATATAGTATATCTTGACTTCAGCAAAGCATTTGACAAAGTCTCTCATACAATCCTTATTGAAAAAATGACTAAGTATGGAATGGACAAGGCAACTGTTAGGTGGATTCATAACTGGCTTAGTGATCGGACCCAAAGAGTGGTCGTAAATGGCTGCACATCCAGTTGGAAGAATGTCTCAAGTGGGGTACCACAGGGCTCTGTCCTGGGCCCTGTATTGTTCAACATCTTTATCAACGATTTAGATGAAGGAATTGAGGGTAAACTGATTAAATTTGCTGATGACACAAAGCTAGGAGGGATAGCTAATACTAGAGAAGAGAGAGAGAGGATTCAAAAAGATTTAAATAAACTGGAGAAGTGGGCAGCAACTAACAGAATGGTTTTTAACAGGGAGAAATGCAAAGTACTACATCTGGGCAATAAAAATGAAAAAAGCATATATAGAATGGGAGGAATAGGGCTAAGTGACAGCACATGTGAAAAAGACTTGGGTATACTAATAGATCACAGACTGAATATGAGTCAACAGTGTGATGCAGCAGCAAAAAAGGCAAATGCAATTCTAGGATGTATTAACAGAAGCATACAGTCTAGATCACGTGAAGTCATTATTTCCCTCTACTCCTCTTTGGTCAGACCTCATCTGGAATATTGTGTCCAGTTTTGGGCACCACATTTTAAAAAAGACATCAACAAACTGGAGCAAGTTCAGAAAAGAGCGACCAGAATGGTGACCGGTCTGCAAACCCTGTCTTATGAGGAAAGGTTGCAGGATTTGGGAATGTTTAGTTTGCAAAAGAGAAGACTGAGAGGAGACTTAATAGCTGTCTACAAATATCTAAAGGGCTGTCACATTGTAGAAGGATCAACTTTATTCTCATTTGCACAAGGAAAGACTAGAAGCAATGGGATGAAACTGAATGGGAAGAGACACAGATTAGATATTAGAAAAAACTTTTTGACAGTTAGAGTGATCAATGAGTGGAACAGGCTGCCACGAGAAGTGGTGAGTTCTCCTTCAATGGAAGTCTTCAAACAGAGGCTGGACAGACATCTGACTGGGATGATTTAGCGAATCCTGCTTTGAGCAGGGGGTTGGACCAGATGGCCCAGGAGGTCCCTTCCAACTCTACGATTCTATGATTCTATATTGCTGTAAAGTCACCGATTTTGTGACGTTGCAGCGATATTGCTAGCGATATCCCTGCATGTGATACTTACCTCCGACCGGCTCCCCCGCTGGTTATCACTGATCGCGCGAGAAGCTCCTGGTCCATTCCTCGTCGGCCACTTCCTGCTGGGCTTCCTGTGGCGCCCAGGGCGGGAGGACGCAGGATCGCCGCGTCTGACAGGTAAGTAGCGATCCCCGTCCCCAGCAATGTCGCTGGTGAGATCTGCCTGTGTAGCAGCTCACTAGCGACCACCTAGCGATGCACCAGCGATCCTGACCGCGTCATTTCGCTAGTCGGGATCGCTGGTGCATCGCTAGGTGTAACGGTACCCTAAGTGTTACAATGAGTCACTTCTAACTGGCTAGATAGAAAAGTTGCAGACTCTGTAATCTCAGGATAAATTACCGTATTTTTCGGACTATAAGATGCAACGGACCATAAGAACACCCCAATTTTCAGTAGGAAAATAGGGGGAAAAAAAATAATGTGTCAAATGGGGGTCCGTCTTACAGTCCGAATTCAGCTTACCTGGGAAGGGATCTGGCACAGGTGAAGTAGTCACAGGGGTCATTCAGTGGTCCAGGCTCGTGCGGTGGCGGCTCTGTGCTAGGGCAGGTTGGTTGTGCTGGGGCAGCTGCGCTGAGGCAGGGGGGGCAGCAGCTGCGCTGAGGCAGGGGGGGCAGCAGCAGCGCTGAGGCAGGGGGGGCAGCAGCAGCAGCGCTGAGGCAGGGGGGGCAGCAGCAGCAGCGCTGAGGCAGGGGGGGCAGCAGCAGCAGCGCTGAGGCAGGGGGGGCAGCAGCAGCAGCGCTGAGGCAGGGGGGGCAGCAGCAGCAGCGCTGAGGCAGGGGGGGCAGCAGCAGCAGCGCTGAGGCAGGGGGGGCAGCAGCAGCAGCGCTGAGGCAGGGGGGGCAGCAGCAGCAGCGCTGAGGCAGGGGGGGCAGCAGCGCTGAGGCAGGGGGGGCAGCAGCAGCAGCGCTGAGGCAGGGGGGGCAGCAGCGCTGAGGCAGGGGGGGCAGCAGCAGCAGCGCTGAGGCAGGGGGGGCAGCAGCGCTGAGGCAGGGGGGGCAGCAGCAGCAGCGCTGAGGCAGGGGGGGCAGCAGCAGCGCTGAGGCAGGGGGGGCAGCAGCAGCGCTGAGGCAGGGGGGGCAGCAGCAGCGCTGAGGCAGGGGGGGCAGCAGCAGCGCTGAGGCAGGGGGGGCAGCAGCAGCGCTGAGGCAGGGGGGGCAGCAGCAGCGCTGAGGCAGGGGGGGCAGCAGCAGCGCTGAGGCAGGGGGGGCAGCAGCAGCGCTGAGGCAGGGGGGGCAGCAGCAGCGCTGAGGCAGGGGGGGCAGCAGCAGCGCTGAGGCAGGGGGGGCAGCAGCAGCGCTGAGGCAGGGGGGGCAGCAGCAGCGCTGAGGCAGGGGCAGCTGTGCTGGGGCAGGGGGCGGCGCTCTGCGGTGCGGTGGTGGCAGCGGGCTGTGCTCCGGTACAGGGACGGCGGCTCCGCCGCGATTTCTTCGCAGCCCGGAGGCCCCCGCACTTCCCTTGCTGGCCGCCGCCATGTTGCAGTGGCCTCTGGGAGCATGGACGCCGGAAAGAATCTGCCGCAGACCTCAAAATTTGAAATCTCATTTTCAAAAGTGAGAGCCGGCTAATGGTGCCAAAAATGAGAGCAATAGCTTTAACAACCGGTTCCACCGAACCGGGGAGAACCCGCTGAATCCCACCCCTGGCTGCGCCCCGAGGGCTCATAGTGCTGCGCTGTGTGGAGTGGGATTCGAACCCACGCCTCCACGTGGTGACTGCAGACGCTGAACACGCTCCCTGGTGCACAACAGCTTGCACCTCCAGGGACCAGTACTGCTGCTGTCAGGAGTGGGATTCGAACCCACGCCTCTACGGGAGACTGCCCCGAGGGCTCATAGTGCTGCGCTGTGTGGTGCGGGGTGGGCAGGGTCAGCGCTGCGCCCCCAGGGCTCATAGTGCTCCGCTGTGTGGTGCGGGGTGGGTGGGGTCAGCGCTGCGCCCCCAGGGCTTATAGCGCTGCGCTGTGTGGTGCGGCGTGGGCGGGGTCAGCGCTGCACCCCCAGGGCTCATAGTGCTCCGCTGTGTGGTGCGGGGTCATCTCCCATCTCCTCCCCGACTCTGTGCTGCTGTGTAAGATCGCTTAGTGGTGGGGGAGGGGCGGCAGTGACTGGCCGGTGGGCAGGGTCACTGTGCTATGGGAACCAAGATCCGGCCTGCATAGAAGGTGGAAGAGGGAGGAGTCGTGTGACACGCCGAGCTGCCTGTGACTCATCCCCTGGCTCGGGGGGGCGGAGTCAGCGCCGTGCAGCACACAAACAGTCTCTCCCTGGCTTGCAGTACAGTGAGGCTGGGGGATGGGCGGCCGGGCTCTGTGTCACGTGGCTCCGAGCCCACCCCGCTTTCTCGGTCTAACTGCAGCAACAATGACGTCACCTGAGCGCCAGATTTGAACCTTGGAGCTGCCGGCCGGTAACTGTATGCCTGTATGGGGTCAGCTGTGGGGGGAGGCAGGGGGTCCCTGCAGAGTGTATGGGGTCAGCTGTGGGGGGCACTGCGGGTAGACAGGGGGTCCCTGCAGAGTGTATGGGGTCAGCTGTGGGGGGCACTACGGGGGAGACAGGGGGTCCCTGCAGAGTGTATGGGGTCAGCTGTGGGGGGCACTGCGTGGGAGACAGGGGGTCCCTGCAGAGTGTTTGGGGTCAGCTGTGGGGGGCACTGCGTGGGAGACAGGTGGTCCCTGCAGGGGGAGGTGAGGACAGTGTATGGGCACAGCTGTGGGGGGCTGTGTTGTCACTCTGCTGTGAACACTAATTATGAATGCAATATTTCCCTTATTAATTATTGTTTTTTTATTTCTCTGTCTCTCAGTAGGTAACACTTGGGGCAGTCGCCCGCTCTCTGTGTGTCTGCTGGCAATATACGCTCGTAGAAAAAGGGGTTAATGTACCAGTACAATTCATAGGACTTAATTTTTATTCTATGTCAAAATTCAATAATTTCCTTTTCCCTTTTTTTTCCCAATAGGTAACAAGGCATCGTGGACACTAAACTGGCTCAAGAACTGGCGGGACAAGGACACCAAGTTTGCCTAATGGACGACATCGCTATGGAGGAACACAGCTCTCCGGCCACCATCATCATGTGGAGCAGCTAAGCCTCTTCATCCTCGGTTTGGGTAAGTGACAATCCATGTATGTATGGTCTAAGGAGCGGTCATGGCACATGTACATACATGTATGTGTAAACATGTATATACAGTCAGCTGTCATGGCACTCGGGAAGTCACACCAGGGGGCTGTGTGGCCCTGTAGGCCTCTACACCACCACACAGCCTCCCGCAACCCGCTCTACAGCACCACACAGCCTCCCGCAGCCCCGTCTACACCACCACACTTCCTCCTCCAGCCTCTGTCTCCCCCCTCCAGTCCCTGACGCCCCCCCCTCCAGCCTCCTTCCTAATTTAGAGCTTTTGGTTTTTTTTATCAGCATAAATTGTCATTTAAGAAACGATTGTCCATTCAAGAAGAGATTTGTGTTGGCAGATTATCCTAGGAAAGCGTGTTAGATGATAATAATCGTGCTGCCCATCTCACCCGACGAGCAAGCAGCACCAGGGTGGATAAAAATCTTGAATTTTTTAAAAAAATCAAAAAAATCAGATTTTTTTGATTTAAATCAGATTTTTTTGATTTAAATCATTTGATTGCCGTTTTCATAATGTGATTTCAAACGGCAAACAAGTCCTTGGATATCCTTTTGACAGTATTTGCACTTTGCTCTTGCACCTTTCTTTCCAAGATCTGCTGCTGGCATCTCAACAAAATGAACCCAAATAGGGTCTCTCTTACGACCTGCTGCCATGGCTCACACAGATCACTTATGAAGTTTGATTGTTACTACAGCCTGAGCCAAGCACTGCTGATGTTACTACAGCCTGAGCCAAGTACTGCTGACTATCCAACAAGTTTGGGCATGTCAACTGAATGCAGGGAAAAAGAAACTAAACCAAATCTGAAACCAAGCTAGAAGTGTGGAATTAAAGGGGCAGTATGAACAAAATGTGGAGGCTATTAATAGTTTATACAATTAAGACATGCTGCTTTTAAACACCTACCTATTGCCATATAGTAAAACAAAAATGATTTTTACTTACTTTGGGGTCCCCCCCTCACCCTGGCGTTAGATCGTTGCCCCTAGTTTCGTCCGTGTAACTATGGGCGCACATGCACACTGCTCTCACTTCTCATTTTAATCGTGATTTATATTAAAAAAAAACCTTTTGATTTAAATCAGTGATTTAAATCATGATTAAAATCATGATTTAAATCGATCCGATTTAAATAGAAAAAAATCTTTTGATTTAAATCGTGATTTAAATCATGATTTAAATCGGCGTGATTTAAATCAATCCACCCTGAGCAGCACCCTTGTTCGTTGGGTGAATTGACCTTTTAAGGGAGCCCGACGTACTCACTAAATTGTCCCTATCCCTAAGTTTTTTTGGATGCAGATTGCTCTCACACGAGTGTTTTTTTGATTTGGAAAAGAAAGAAATGAGGATGGAGAATCAAAACTTTAAGGCTAAAAAATATACTCACACATATATACACCAACTGTATAGACACACATATAAATATTTATGGTGTATACATTAGGCTATAAGACCTGGAGACTGTTATTACACATGCTGCCACTAGGTTTATTTTCTTTTCTTTAAAAAAAAACAAAAAAAAAAAAACTGTCGCTGTCAGGAGTGGGATTCGAACCCACGCCTCCACGTGGTGACTGCAGACGCTGAACACGCTCCCTGGTGCACAACAGCTTGCACCTCCAGGGACCAGTACTGCTGCTGTCAAGGAGTGGGATTTGAACCCACGCCTCCACATGTGGTGACTGCAGACGGTTAACACGCTCCCTGGTGCGCAACAGCTTGCACCTCCAGGGACCAGTACTGCTGCTGTCAGGAGTGGGATTTGAACCCACGCCTCCACATGTGGTGACTGCAGACGCTGAACACGCTCCCTGGTGCACAACAGCTTGCACCTCCAGGGACCAGTACTGCTGCTGTCAAGGAGTGGGATTTGAACCCACGCCTCCACATGTGGTGACTGCAGACGCTTAACACGCTCCCTGGTGCACAACAGCTTGCACCTCCAGGGACCAGTACTGCTGCTGTCAGGAGTGGGATTCGAACCCACGCCTCCACGGGAGACTGCAACCTGAACACAGTGCCTTAGACCACTAGGCCATCCTGACTGCTGTCATTGACATGCTCCCTGGTGACACAAGAGTTTGCACCACCAGGGACTTCAGTACAGATCTGCTGTCCAAATCAGACATTGGGGCCCCTGGTGGGACTTCTGGCAAAGCCAGAGGGGACATTGGGATGTCATTTGAAAGCTAATTACCAGACTGAGGTGAGGGAGCAGTTCTTGGGGCTGTGTGGTGCTCTGTTGGGCATTTGTGCACCCTCAAGCCTGCACCACAAGGACCACTTTTATCCATGGACAGCCAGGCTCTGACCCCCTGAATTCAAATTCCATTTGAATTCAAATACAACACAAAAAACACAAAAAGTTGTGCATACAACTTATACCACAATGAACAGATTACTAATAAAACAATCCACCAGGAGTTAACAGTGGACATGTGGAGCTTTCATGTAGCCTCACTGTGCCCAGTAACATTGGCTGGTCACCCTACATGAGAAAAAATTGTAATATTCCAATATTCAAAACTCTGTCCATGTCTAATTTCTTTGTAACAAGACATCAGATGATCGTAGATAAAGGCATTTTATTCAACTTTTCACAAAGTTAACAGAGAGGCTGTAAAAACATCAAGAGACATTTTTTGGCTTAAAAAAAAAAAAAAAAATGTAAACTGATGAATCAGCTGGTAAGTGTTTTTGGATGTACAGTGGTCAGATGGATTTGAGAAGGACGTTCTCTCGGCAGACGGGTGCCTGTTATACCCTATAGAATATATTCAGTGTACACGTCCTGGTGTGAAAAGAACCTAATATATATATTTTTTTTTTTTACTCCAAAAACAGAAAAAAAAACAGAGTGAAGGCCATCAGTTTCCACCAGACACAAACAAACCTAAGTTTGCTTCGGCCAGAAATCACTCGAAATAAAAGGGCTTCCAGGACCTTCAGGCCCCTGAAGCTTAAAACTAGTGAAGAGACTGGGGGGGGTGAAAACTAAATTATATATATATATACACACCACCTGCCCAGACTGGACTGATGACGACCCGACCCCATGTGAGGCCTAGTCGGCCCCGGTAACTGAAAAGGCGACTACTGTTATGCTTTTAATCCTTTCCCAGTCATATAAAAGAATTTTTAAAAAAATGGCCGGAGAGTTGCTATATGGCGCAAGTTCCCCCCCAAAAAAAGTTTCTAACACATTCAGTTACAAATGTGTAATTTTCCTACATCTGAGGGGGAAAAGGCCACCATGGAGGTGTGTGTAAGGTATGGCCGCTCCCAGGGTCCTCCATCACAGACAGAGGCCTAGAGACATCACCGGCCTCACACGGCCCCGAACTACGCGCACAGACTGAAGAAGAAGGGGCTCCGCCATTACCTGAGGAGATTGTGCGCCTCCATGCTGCGGTTCTGGAGCACACCACGGCCACACGGAGCGGGGTGGACGGCATTATGGTATCAGGCCGCCGAGATCTCCCCCTCACGAAAACCTCCTGACTCGGCGGAGACACGGTGAGGAGGACCGCAGCCGCTGCTACAGATGGCGGCACTTCCGCCTGTGCTCCGCCACCACAGGAACTAAAATGGCGGCCGGGCGGGGAAGTGACGTGTGGTGAGGAGACGTGGGAGGCCGGACTGAGTCATGGAGGAGGCGACGGTGGTGTCGTAATGTTTGCTGTGGAGAGAGCGCAGCAGAGGAGCGGAGCTGTCAGCGGGGAAGAGCGCGGCACAACACAAAGCCCGGAGGAGGGAGCGGCGACACCCCGCAGAGGACAGAAGGGAGACGGTGTGTGGGGGGAGAGAGTGGGGGGAGCAGAGGCTGAGCATGGGGGGGAGCAGAGGCTGAGCATGGGGGGGGGAGCAGAGGCTGAGCATGGGGGGGGGGGGGAGCAGAGGCTGAGCATGGGGGGAGCAGAGGATGGTGCTTGGGGGGCGGAGCCGGAGCTGGAGTGTGGTGGACGGGAGATAAAACACAACCTTAGTATGTAGGGCTGTGGAGTCGGAGTCGGAGCTCATTTTGGTGGAGTCGGAGTTGGTATAAAATGGACCGATTCCGACTCCTAAAATATATAATAAATTGGGTACAGTAGTTCAATGCAGAATGTGCTGAATATTTTTTCATAGGAATTTGGGAAAGTTATGAAATGTCCTATAAATGGCTGTTCTATTCCTGATCTAAGGCTACATTCACACACAGCGTTTTTCCTGTGTTTTTTGAGGATACGTTTTTCAGTTGCAAAAGCAGATCAGCTTTTTAAAAACTGCATCACCTGAAAGGTTTTTGAGCTCATAGATAATGTTTTCAATATCAGAGCAGAGTTCTAATCTGCTTTTATTTATATATCTGTCTATCCATATCATATCTGTACCAAAAAGAATGAAAGCCGGATAGCACACAGACTAACACTCCTTTTTTTTAGCACCAGTCAGGTCCACCTCATAGCTGCCCAAAAGGACGCCCAGGACAGGCATTGCTCGTCTTCAGTAACATCAACTGATAGTTGGAATAAATATACTGCATTCACCACCACATCTTCTTAAGGTGCAGGCTTTATTTTCAAGTGTAGGGGTGTGCAGTATGAGGTTCTGCCCCCCCCCAGGTTTGATCCCGGCTACGCCCATGATGTGGATGTAGCCTGAGGATCTAGGCTTTGTCTTAGCCGAGATAAGTCATAGTGTGTGTGTGTGTATGTGTGTGTGTATATATGTGTATATATATATATATACACACACACACACACACACACACACACACTACAGACCAAAGGTTTGGACACACCTCAATCAAAGCGTATTCTTTATTTTCATGACTATGGTTTAATAAGTGGGATTTCTTGCCTTATAAATGGGGTTGGGACCATCAGTTGTGCAGAAGTCTGGTGGATACACAGCTGATAGTCCTACTGAATAGACTATTAGAATTTGTATTATGGTAAGAAAAAAGCAGCTGAGTAAAGAAAAACGAGTGGCCATTATTACTTTAAGAAATGAAGGTCAGTCAGTCCGAAAAATTGGGAAAACTTTGAAAGTGTCCCCACGTGCAGTGGCAAAAACCATCAAGCGCTACAAAGAAACTGGCTCACATGAGGACCGCTCCAGGAAAGGAAGACCAAGAGTCACCTCTGCTGCGGAGGATAAGTTCATCCGAGTCACCAGCCTCAGAAATCGCAGGTTAACAGCAGCTCAGATCAGAGACCAGGTCAATGCCACACAGAGTTCTAGCAGCAGACACATCTCTACAACAACTGCTAAGAGGAGACTTTGTGCAGCAGGCCTTCATGGTAAAATAGCTGCTAGGAAACCACTGCTAAGGACAGGCAACAAGCAGAAGAGACTTGTTTGGGCTAAAGAACTCAAGGAATGGACATTAGACCAGTGGAAATCTGTGCTTTGGTCTGATGAGTCCAAATTTGAGATCTTTGGTTCCAACCACCTTGTCTTTGTGCGACGCAGAAAAGGTGAACGGATGGACTCTACATACCTGGTTCCCACCGTGAAGCATGGAGGAGGAGGTGTGATGGTGTGGGGGTGCTTTACTGGTGACACTGTTGGGGATTTATTCAAAATTGAAGGCATACTGAACCAGCATGGCCACCACAGCATCTTGCAGCGGCATGCTATTCCATCCGGTTTGTGTTTAGCTGGACCATCATTTATTTTTCAACAGGACAATGACCTCAAACACACCTCCAGGCTGTGTAAGGGCTATTTGACCAAGAAGGAGAGTGATCGGGTGCTACGCCAGATGACCTGGCCTCCACAGTCACCAGACCTGAACCCAATCGAGATGGTTTGGGGTGAGCTGGACCGCAGAGTGAAGGCCAAAGGGCCAACAAGTGCTAAGCATCTCTGGGAACTCCTTCAAGACTGTTGGAAGTCCATTTCCAGTGACTACCTCTTGAAGCTCATCAATAGAATGCCAAGAGTGTGCAAAGCAGTAATCAAAGCAAAAGGTGGCTACTTTGAAGAACCTAGAATATAAGACACATTTTCAGTTGTTTCACACTTTTTTGTTAATTATATAATTCCACATGTGTTAATTCATAGCTTTGATGCCTTCAGAGTGAATCTACAATTTTCATAGTCATGAAAATAAAGCAAACTCTTTGAATGAGAAGGTGTGTCCAAACTTTGGTCTGTACAGCCATGGCTAAAAATTTTGAGAATGACACAAATAATAATTTTTACAAAGTCTACTGCTTCATTTTTTCTAATGGCAATTTGCATATACTCCAGAATGTTATAAAGAGTGATCAGCTTAACAGCAATTACTTGCAAAGTCAATATTTGCCTAGAAAATTAACTTTATCCCCCAAAATACATTTCAACGTCATTGCAGCCCTGCCTTAAAAGGACCAGCTAACATCGTTTCAGTGATTGCTCCATTAACACAGGTGTGGGTGTTGATGAGGACAGGGCTGGAGATCAATCTGTCATGATTAAGTAAGAATGACACCACTGGACACTTTAAAAGGAGGCTGGTGCTTGGCATCATTGTTTCTCTTCTGTTAACCATGGTTATCTCTAAAGAAACACGTGCAGTCATCATTGCACTGCACAAAAATGGCCTAACAGGGAAGAGTATCGCAGCTAGAAAGAATGCACCTCAGTCAACAATCTATCGCATCATCAAGAACTTCAAGGAGAGAGGTTCCCTTGTTGCCAAAAAGGCTCCAGGGCGCCCAAGAAAGACCAGCAAGCGCCAGGACCGTCTCTTAAAAGTGCTTCAGCTGTGGGATCGGACTACCAGCAGTGCAGAGCTTGCTCAGGAATGGCAGCAGGCAGGTGTGAGTGCTTCTGCACACGCTGTGAGGCGGAGACTCTTGGAGCAAGGCCTGGTCTCAAGGAGGACAGCAAAGAAGCCACTTCTCTCCAGAAAAAACATCATGGACAGACTGATATTCTGCAAGAGGTACAGGGAGTGGACTGCTGAGGACTGGGGTAAAGTCATTTTCTCTGATGAATCCCCTTTTCGATTGTTTGGGACATCTGGAAAACGGCTTATTCGGAGAAGACCAGGTGAGCGCTACCACCAGTCTTGTCTCATGCCAACTGTCAAGCATCCTGAAACCAGGGCCGCCATCAGGGCATGACAGGCCTTACATGTGTATGGGGCCCGGTGATTAGGGGGGCCCGACCATGCTGGCAGCCCGATCCGCGCTGGGGCCCCCCTACATTTTATACAGGCTTCTGCAGCTATATTTTAAATTCAGACTCAGCGCCTGCCGGGCCCCTCGGGCAGGCCCCCCCCCCCCGCACCATGGTCCAGCCAGCGCCGAAATCCCCCCCTGCACAATGGTCCAGCCACAGCTCCGCCCTCACCTGACGTCACACACTGCTCTGCTCCTCCACTTCCTCATTCAGTCAGTGTGCCACGTGGGAGAGGGAGGGAGCCTCGCCGCTGGAGCACAGCCAGATAACAAGGTAAGAAGAATTTTTTTTTTTTTTTTATTTTTTTTTTTTTTTTGAGAGCGGCTATCCAGGGAGCCTGGGGCAGAATGCTGGACATGGGGCATAATGCTGGACACTGGGGGCAGAATGGACATGGGGCAGAATGCTGGACGCTGGGGACAGAATGCTGGACGCTGGTGGCAGAATGCTGGATATGAGGGCAGACTGTGAGACGGGGCAGAATGCTGGACATGGGGCAGAAGAATGCTGGACGCTGGGGCAGAATTCTGGACATGGGGCAGAATGCTCGAAGCTGGGGCAGAAGAATGCTGGACGCTGGGGCAGAATTCTGGACATGGGGCAGAATGCTCGAAGCTGGGGCAGAATGCTGGAGACTGAGGCAGAATGCTGGACATGGGGGCAGGCTGTGAGCTGGGGCAGAATGTTGGATACAGATACTGCACAGTACCACTCATCCTGTATATATATACACTGCACAGTACCACTCCTGTATATGTATATACTGCACAGTACCACTCATCCTGTATATATATACACTGCACAGTACCACTCCTGTATATGTATATACTGCACAGTACCACTCCTCCTGTATATATACACTGCACAGTACCACTCCTGTATATGTATATACTGCACAGTACCACTCCTATATATACACTGCACAGTACCCCTCCTCCTGTATATATACACTGCACAGTACCCCTCCTCCTATATATACACTGCACAGTATTACTCCTCCTGTATATATACACTGCACAGTACCCCTCCTGTATATATACCCTGCACAGCACCACTCCTATATATACACTGCACAGTACCCCTCCTCCTGCATATATGCACTGCACAGTACTACTGTCCTGTATATATACACTGCACAGTACCACTCCTGTTCTGCATATATGCACTGCACAGTACCACTCCTGTCCTGTCTATATACACTGCACAGTCCCACTCCTGTCTATATACACTGCACAGTCCCACTCCTGTATATATACACTGCACAGTACCACTCCTGTATATGTATATACACAGCACAGTACCACTCCTGTCTATATACACTGCACAGTCCCACTCCTGTATATATACACTGCACAGTACCACTCCTGTCCTGCATATACACACTGCACAGTACCACTCCTGTACATATACACTGCACAGTACCACTCCTGTATATACACTGCACAGTACCACTCCTGTCCTGTATATATACACTGCACAGCAACACTCCTCCTGTCCTGTATATATACACTGCACAGTACCACTCCTGCATATACACACTGCACAGTACCACTCCTCCTGTATATATACACTGCACAGTACCACTCCTGTCCTGTATATATACACTGCACAGCACCACTCCTCCTCTCCTGTATATATGCACTGCACAGCACCACTCCTGTCCTGTATATATACATTGCACAGCACCACTCCTCCTGTCCTGTATATATACACTGCACAGCACCACTCCTCCTGTCCTGTATATATACACTGCACAGTACCACTCCTATATATACACTGCACAGTAACCCTCCTCCTGCATATATGCACTGCACAGTACCACTCCTGTCCTGTATATATACACTGCACAGTACCACTCCTCCTTTCCTGTATATATAAACTGCACAGTACCACTCCTCCTGTCCTGTATATATACCCTGCACAGCACCACTCCTGTCCTGTATATATACACTGCACAGTACCACTCCTCCTGCATATATGCACTGCACAGTACCACTCCTGTCCTGTATATATACACTGCACAGTACCACTCCTGTCCTGTATATATACACACTGCACAGTACCACTCCTGTCCTGTATATATACACACTGCACAGTACCACTCCTGTCTATATACACTGCACAGTTCCACTCCTGTATATATACAATGCACAGTACCACTCCTGTCCTGCATATACACACTGCACAGTACCACTCCTCCTGTATATATACACTGCACAGTACCACTCCTGTATATACACTGCACAGTACCACTCCTGTCCTGTATATATACACTCCACAGCACCACTCCTCCTGTCCTGTATACATACACTGCACAGCACCACTCCTCCTGTCCTGTATATATACACTGCACAGTACCACTCCTGTCCTGTATATATACACTGCACAGCACCACTCCTCCTGTCCTGTATATATGCACTGCACAGTACCACTCCTGTATATATACACTGCACAGTACCACTCCTGTCCTGCATATACACACAGCACAGTACCACTCCTCCTGTATATATACACTGCAAAGTACCACTCCTCCTGTCCTGTATATATGCACTGCACAGTACCACTCCTCCTGTATATATACACTGCACAGTACCACTCCTGTCCTGCATATACACAGCACAGTACCACTCCTCCTGTATATATACACTGCACAGTACCACTCCTCCTGTCCTGTATATATGCACTGCACAGTACCACTCCTCCTGTATATATACACTGCACAGTACCACTCCTGTCTATACACACTGCACAGTCCCACTCCTGTATATATACACTGCACAGTACCACTCCTGTCCTGTATATATACACTGCACAGTACCACTCCTGTCCTGTATATATACACTGCACAGTACCACTCCTCCTGTATATATACACTGCACAGTACCACTCCTCCTGTATATATACACTGCACAGCACCACTCCTCCTATATATACACTGCACAGTACCCCATCCTCCTGTATATATACACTGCACAGTACCACTCGTGTCCTGTATATATACACTGCACAGCGCCACTCCTCCTGTCCTGCATATATGCACTGCACTGTACCACTCATGCCCTGTATATATATACACTGCACAGTACCACTCCTGTCTATATACACTGCACAGTCCCACTCCTGTATATATACACTGCACAGTCCCACTCCTGTCCTGCATATGCACACTGCACAGTACCACTCCTGCATATATACATTGCACAGCACCACTCCTGTATATACACTGCACAGTACCACTCCT
Organism: Dendrobates tinctorius; assembly: GCF_039654945.1. Lineage (NCBI taxonomy): Eukaryota > Metazoa > Chordata > Amphibia > Anura > Dendrobatidae > Dendrobates > Dendrobates tinctorius. Next base: position 6,668,865 of record NW_027361685.1, read on the forward strand.
GTCCTGTATATATACACTGCACAGTACCACTCCTGTCCTGTATATATACACTGCACAGCACCATTCCTCCTGTCCTGCATATATGCACTGCACAGTACCACTCATGTCCTGTATATATACACTGCACAGTACCACTCCTGTCTATATACACTGCACAGTACCACTCCTGTATATATACACTGCACAGTACCACTCCTGTTCTGCATATATACACTGCACAGCACCACTCCTCCTGTGATGTATATATACACTGCACAGCACCACTCCTGTCCTGTATATATACACTCCACAGTACCACTCCTCCTGTATATATACACTGCACAGTACCACTCCTGTATATATACACTGCACAGTACCACTACTCCTGTCCTGTGTATATACGCTGCACAGTACCAATCCTGTATATATACACTGCACAGTACCACTCCTGTATATATACACTCCACAGTACCACTCCAGTCCTGTATATATGCACTGCACAGTACCAATCCTGTATATATACACTGCACGACATCACTCCTCCTTTCCTGTATATATACACTGCACAGTACCACTCCTATATATACACTGCACAGTACCACTCCTGTATATATACACTCCACAGTACCACTCCAGTCCTGTATATATACACTGCACAGTACCAATCCTGTATATATACACTGCACGACATCACTCCTCCTTTCCTGTATATATACACTGCACAGTACCACTCCTATATATACACTGCACAGTACCCCTCCTCCTGCATATATGCACTGCACAGTACCCCTCCTGTCCTGTATATATACACTGCACAGTACCCCTCCTGTCCTGTATATATACACTGCACAGTACCACTCCTGTCCTGCATATATGCACTGCACAGTACCACTCCTGTCCTGTATATATACACTGCACAGTACCACTCCTGTCTATATACACGGCACAGTCCCACTCCTGTATATATACACTGCACAGCACCACTCCTCCTGTCCTGTATATATACACTGCACAGTACCACTCGTGTCCTGTATATACACACTGCATAGTACCACTCCTATCCTGCATATACACACTGCACAGTACAACTCCTGTGTATATATACACTGCACAGTACCACTCCTCCTGTCCTGTATATATGCACTGCACAGTACCACTCCTCCTGTATATATACACTGCACAGTACCACTCCTCCAGTCCTGTATATATACACTGCACAGCACCACTCCTCCTGGCCTGTATATATGCACTGCACAGTACCACTCCTGTCCTGTATATTTACACTGCACAGCACCACTCCTGTCCTGTATATATACAATGCACAGTACCACTCCTGTCCTGCATATACACACTGCACAGTACCACTCCTCCTGTCCTGTATATATATGCACTGCACAGTACCACTCCTCCTGTATATATATACACTGCACAGTACCACTCCTGTATTTACACTGCACAGTACCACTCCTGTCCTGTATATATACACTCCACAGCACCACTCCTCCTGTCCTGTATATATACACTGCACAGTACCACTCCTGTCCTGTATATATACACTGCACAGCACCACTCCTCCTGTCCTGTATATATACACTGCACAGCACCACTCCTGTCCTGTATATACACACTGCACAGTACCACTCCTGTCCTGCATATACACACAGCATAGTACCACTCCTCCTGTATATATACACTGCACAGTACCACTCCTCCTGTCCTGTATATATGCACTGCACAGTACCACTCCTCCTGTATATATACACTGCACAGTACCACTCCTGTCTATACACACTGCACAGTCCCACTCCTGTATATATACACTGCACAGTACCACTCCTGTCCTGTATATATACACTGCACAGTACCACTCCTGTCCTGTATATATACACTGCACAGTACCACTCCTCCTGTATATATACACTGCACAGTACCACTCCTCCTGTATATATACACTGCACAGCACCACTCCTACTATATATACACTGCACAGTACCCCATCCTCCTGTATATATACACTGCACAGTACCACTCGTGTCCTGTATATATACACTGCACAGCGCCACTCCTCCTGTCCTGCATATATGCACTGCACTGTACCACTCATGCCCTGTATATATATACACTGCACAGTACCACTCCTTTCTATATACACTGCACAGTCCCACTCCTGTATATATACACTGCACAGTCCCACTCCTGTCCTGCATATGCACACTGCACAGTACCACTCCTGCATATATACATTGCACAGCACCACTCCTGTATATACACTGCACAGTACCACTCCTGTCCTGTATATATACACTGCACAGTACCACTCCTGTCCTGTATATATACACTGCACAGCACCATTCCTCCTGTCCTGCATATATGCACTGCACAGTACCACTCATGTCCTGTATATATACACTGCACAGTACCACTCCTGTCTATATACACTGCACAGTACCACTCCTGTATATATACACTGCACAGTACCACTCCTGTCCTGCATATATACACTGCACAGCACCACTCCTCCTGTGATGTATATATACACTGCACAGCACCACTCCTGTCCTGTATATATACACTCCACAGTACCACTCCTCCTGTATATATACACTGCACAGTACCACTCCTGTATATATACACTGCACAGCACCACTCCTGTCCTGTATATATGCACTGCACAATACCACTCCTGTCCTGTATATATACACTGCACAGTACCACTCCTGTCCTGCATATGTACACTGCACAGTACCACTCCTCCTTTATCTATACACTGCACAGCGCCACTCCTGTATATATACACTGCACAGTACCACTCCTGTCCTGTATATATGCACTGCACAGTACCTCTCCTCCTGTCCCGTATATATGCACTGCACAGTACCACTCCTATATATATACACTGCACAGTACCACTACTCCTGTCCTGTGTATATACGCTGCACAGTACCAATCCTGTATATATACACTGCACAGTACCACTCCTGTATATATACACTCCACAGTACCACTCCAGTCCTGTATATATGCACTGCACAGTACCAATCCTGTATATATACACTGCACGACATCACTCCTCCTTTCCTGTGTATATACACTGCACAGTACCACTCCTATATATACACTGCACAGTACCACTCCTGTATATATACACTGCACGACATCACTCCTCCTTTCCTGTGTATATACACTCCACAGTACCAGTCCTGTATATATACACTGCACAGTACCAATCCTGTATATATACACTGCACGACATCACTCCTCCTTTCCTGTATATATACACTGCACAGTACCACTCCTATATATACACTGCACAGTACCCCTCCTCCTGTATATATATATATACACTGCACAGTACCACTCCTCCTGTATATATATACACTGCACAGTACCACTCCTGTATATATACACTGCACAGTACCACTCCTCCTGTATATATACACTGCACAGTACCACTCCTGTATATATACACTGCACATTACCGCTCCTCCTGTATATATACACTGCACAGTACCACTCCTCCTGTATATATACTCTGCACAGTACCACTCCTGTATATACGTGTATACATTGCACAGTACCACTACTCCTGTCCTGTATATATACGCTGCACAGTACCACTCCTCCTGTCCTGTATATATACGCTGCACAGTACCACTCCAGTCCTGTATATATTCACTGCACAGTACCACTCCTCCTGTATATACACACTGCACAGTACCACTCCTCCTGTATATATATATATATATATACACTTCACAGTACCACTCCTCCTGTCCTGTATATATACACTGCACAGTTCCACTCCAGTCCTGTATATATTCACTGCACAGTACCACTCCTGTATATACACACTGCACAGTACCACTCCTCCTGTGTATATACACTGCACAGTACCACTCCTGTATATGTATATACTGCACAGTACCACTCCTCCTGTATATATACACACTGCACAGTTCCACTCCTGTATATGTATATACTGCACAGTACCACTCCTCCTGTATATATACACTGCACAGTACCACTCCTATATATGTATATACTGCACAGTACCACTCATCCTGTATATATATACACTGCACAGTACCACTCCTGTATATGTATATACTGCACAGTACCACTCCTCCTGTATATATACACTGCACAGTACCACTCCTATATATGTATATACTGCACAGTACCACTCATCCTGTATATATATATATACACTGCACAGTACCACTCCTGTATATGTATATACTGCACAGTACCACTCCTCCTGTATATATATACACTGCACAGTACCACTCCTGTATATGTATATACTGCACAGTACCTCTCCTCCTGTATGACTGTGTTGACATAGGGCTAAACAACCCCTTGGCGCATTTCCTCAGCCCCACTTAACCATACAAATCAAAACTCAGAGACCAAGTGATGGGTGAAGGTCAGTCACAGCTTTATTAAATGTTTTCTTACCAACCATTTGAAAAGGCACTTAGCTTTCTTAAAAACGTGCTCGCTGCCTAATGCCCTACTCCATATTCGCAGGCAAGTCAGCCAGCAAGCCGTAACTTATGTGCCATTACTTCTCCACCGCCACGGAGGATCCTGTTTCTCAAACAGGACTCCGACCCCCACCCATCAGTAGCAATGCCTGCTCTATGCCATCTTGGAGACCGGATAAGATATCGAGCCCGATATTGTTCAAGTGCACCCCGTCAGGTCTCAATAAAGCAGCATTATCCCCTTCCAGTTGTCTGTGTCTAACAACCAAACCTCTCACGCACCATCTTAGAAATACAGGCGTGTATGGTCCTCCTAGTGCGCTCAACGGCAATACCATCCCTAGCTCCTTGCCACACCGCCCTCGGGACAATCTCAGACCAGACTAGCACCAATTCCTGAAAAAAAAACCATGGAAACGTTCCATATCAGCCCGCATCATTGTGAGAAGCTCTGCCACCTTGTACGATCATAGATCATTCCCCCCCGCGTGCAGAATCCAAAATTATAGGACCCCTGGCTCCTCTTGCAATCGATACCACTTCCGGTAGAACTTGCGGCCATTGCAAGCCCCTGATGCCTCTCCACATGAAGGCCACGTCACGGAAACCTAGATGCCTCCCCCCAGGGCGGCACTCAGCTCGCTGTGCTGCTCAAAATATGTAGGAGTGTCCTAGTAACCAGACAGTCGGTCTAACGGCATCATAGGCTTGCCACGTAGACGAAGTCACCGACGAACGAACCAGCGACATCAAATGCTCGCGATCATCTCCTACAGATGCACCCGGGTCCGCTGATGGAGGAGGGACTCCATCCCCAGCATATTTATCGGGCAACGGGAGGCGGGTAACTGTCGGCGCAAGGGTGGACATGGACATACGCCCTACCGCGTCCGTAAGTGCCTGGACGGCAGCATCTGTGGCCTGCGCAGCTGCGAGAGACCTCTCAAGGGTAGCAAGACGAGCCTCGAGCTGACGCACAAGCTGTAACAGCTGCTTCTGATCTGCCATCTCTAGCCAGACCCTGGCGCTAGTATTATGTTACGGCGGCGGTACACACTTAAAAAAATATAAATAAACGTGTTCGCCGCCCGGGGTCCACCGTGCGCCAGGTGATATAACCGCTGCTAGAGAGGCAGAGCACTATGGCGGTAATGTGCACGGGGTTAACTGCACTCTAAGTGCACAGAAGAGAGCTCTGTTATGCTCACAGAGCTGCAGGGAAAAGAATAAAGTGACACGCTACGTCTGTTCGGGGACACAGAATAACAGCGAAACTGTCACGGTAAAAATAGTCACAGAAGTAGCCTTAGGCAGCAGGACTACTCCCTCTAGACCTACCGTGAAATCAGACAGGAGGCGTCGCAACTGCACAGTACCACTCCTGTCCTGTATATATACACTGCACAGTACCACTCCTGTCCTGCATATATGCACTGCACAGCACCACTCCTGTTCTGCATATATGCACTGCACAGTACCACTCCTGACGTAGTATGCAACCATCCGCCCCAAGTCAGTCCCCAATAAAACATCAGTGGGCAGGTTTTCAGACACTCCCACCTCCCTCAACCCGCTCCCAGCACCCCAATCGAGATAAACTCGTGCCACTGGCAAAGGACAACGGGTGCCTCCAATCCCGGTGACAGTCAGGGTTTTCCCCTCAACAAACTCTTCAGGGGCCGCCAGTCCAGGACGGATGAGGGTTCGTTCAGCCCCGGTGTCCTTGAGGCCTGTAGCAAGACGGGCCCCCACCTGAACAGGTTGAACGTTGTCGTCAGCCCTCCCAACCACACCTCCCACCAAAAGAACAGAGGCGTTGGGCCCGGGGGCCTTGGCTGGGGGGTTCTTCGGCCTGTTCGGACAGGCGTAAAAGAAGTGACCAGGCCGCTGGCAGTGGTGACACAGGCGACTGTCAGTAGCCAGCCTGTTGTTGGCAACAGGGACAGGGCCTCCGGAGGGACGGCTAGCTGGGGCATTGGGGTTGGTTGCTGGCTTACCCCCTTTCCAGCTGGTGGCGACTGGCCTCCGCGTCTCGGGCTTCCGGTTGGCCTCGTGGTTGTCGGCGATCTGCGCCGCTTTGTCCGCGTTCGTTGGTTCGCGGTCCAGGATGAACTGTCGGACCTCAGCTGGGCAGAGATGCAGGAACTGGTCTTTGATCATCAGGTCCCGTAGCTGCTCAAAGGTTTCAACGGACAGTCCATGGATCCACTGGTCAAAGTGGGTCCTGAGTCCTTGCACCACATCACTGTAGCTATCATGTGGGCCACGTTGGAGGTGTCGGAACTTCTTTCGGTATACCTCAGGTGTCAGCCGATATTTGGCGATCAGCGCCTCTTTTATGGCGCGATAGTCATCATCATGCACTTGCGGAAGAGAAGCAAACGCCTCCAGAGCTTTGCCTTTTAGCCCTGGGGTCAAGTACCTGGCCCATTGGTCTTCGGGCAGTCGGTACTGTCTGCATTCTTTCTCAAAGGCTCGCAGAAACGTGTCCAAGTCCCCGTCCTTTTCCATCACGGGAAAATGCTCTGTCCGGGGTTTAGGAGTCTGGACGCTGCTGGGCTCACTGGTTCGGGCATTCCACCCCCGCTGGAGCATCTCCAGCTCATGGGCCCTCTGAGCTTCTGCATGGCGCTCAGCTCTCTCAGCCTGGGATTGACGCTCACGTTCGGCTCTCTCAGCCTGGGCTTGACGCTCGGCCTGGGCCTCCTGCCGATATTGCCGGATCAGTGTCAGACGACCCTCACTGTCTTCGGCAGGGAGTTCGTCCAAGGCCATTTGCAGATAGGGGTCCACCCCGTTATGGTTGAATGTGGGGCCAGCGCTCATGAGTGGAGCCTCTGCTGCAGCCCCATTGTTACTTGAGCCCGCTTCTGCGTTCGCTGGGCTCTGGTCGTTTTCCCGTTGCACCAGAGCCGCGATCATTTGGGCTTTGTTTTTTGTTCGTGGTGTCGATCCGCCACACCCCGCAGAGGGCAATAAGAGATGCCTTGTTATGCTGCTTATACCACTCTGCTCCCATCGTAGCCATGGTTGCCAAATAAAAGACAGAAAAGAAAAACTGAGAAAAAGGGAGGGAATACTTGCAAGTACACACTAATGTCTCAGGACTAGTAACCACTGAGTCTGTTCTCCAAAACCTATGATGCAGGATTCCCGCAGGAACCGTGCAGGTCTTTAGTGAGAGGAATGATTGCTCAAACCAAATCACTAATGCTCTAGGATTATCCCACCGCTCTGCCACCAATATGTGACGAACAGCCCACCGCCGTTCATCCACTTACGGGCGACACTAATGGGGGTCCCGCTGCCACCAAAACGCGACGGACAGCGGACCCTGTGTCACCACTATGTCACAATCCCACCACTGACACCGGTGTATCAGCGGACGGAGGGGAGTGACACAATGCCGGCACACGGCTATCACAGGCGCAGTGGGGCTTATCTTAGTTATCCCAACACTGGCACCATGTGACCAAAAATATCCAGCAAGCTAATCTCGCTCTACAATTTGCCGCAGGGGGAGTTTAATTTGGATGCCCCACCACTGCTATCAATCTTCCAAGTACTGCGGGGATTTATGTATATCCCACTTTCTCAGTTCCACTTTTGAACTTGCAGCTCTCCGGCGCCCCCCTTACCCTCAGGTCAGTCAGGGAACTGCACCTAGGATAATTGGTCGCCGGACGGGCTGCCTGTTGTGAACCGGCAATTAGGCTTCTGCAGTAAGGGAATTATGAATGCTGGTGCCGCAGACCCTTATTCAGCTCTATAAGACCCTTCTAGACTGCCAGCAAGCCGCAATAGCCGTGCACAACGCGCTGCCACCAGTCACGGTTACTTAATTCACAGTGTTAAATTAAGAGGGTCCGTGGCAAACCCCTTGAATTAGTAGCCATTATCTATCAAAGGCGTATAGTTCGAGTCTTAGAGCATAGAGACAGATCTAAATAATTATTTCATTTATTTTCCGAAAGAGGACAGTGATTACAGATAAAAGTTGCTATAAAATTGAGACATAAAATATGTACAGTACAGGTATAAAATAAAAGTGGAGAAAACAAAGAGATTATACTCACGGTTCCATATTGTTGTTAGGCAGACCATGCGGCTAAGGTGGGTGGAGGCGGAGCTGCACTTCTCCGCTCATCTGGGTCTTTCTAGCACGACGACTTGAGCTGTTCTGCTCTGGTTTTGTCCAGGAAATGCTTTAAAGACTTGCTATGTGACATCACGGAGAGATGCATGCTGGGTTAATCCCACCTCTCTCTTTTGGATGTAGAATTACACTAGAAAACTTATACTAATCATAACTCCGTGGGGGCAGCCCGCACAGACACATATAGGGCATCATTGGTTGTGATTTGTTGAGTACAACAATTCAAGACCAAATATGCAGTAGTTCTGATACACCGTTTAGCTGGAACACATATCTCAGGTTCTGAAAGGATTACGCTTCGCCAGAACCACGGCAGCGACGCTGTGACCGCCCGGATTACAAAAATGTGATTTTCATATCTCTAGGGTATTTGGTTCTTATGGTATAGTCTCTCATAGTTTTATTCGTTTCAAACAAAGAAGTTTTTCCCGCTCTGAAGAGGAGAGAAGGAAACAAATGGTTGTAACAGCAGGGGGGTCTCCTATTCCTAGTGCGAACACAGGCTGTAGAGGAGGGGGGTTGGCACTGCTCTGTGTGTGTGTGAAGGGAGGAGGGATGAAGCTGCAGAGCTAGCAGCCTGGATTGTCATATCTGCCGGATCTTTCTGGAAAGTTACAACAGAAAACATCATATTTTGTGGACAAAACCCCATACCTCACAGACATTGTACATCACAAGTACCACTCCTGTCCTGTATATATACACTGCACAGCACCACGCCTCCTGTCCTGTATATATGCACTGCACAGTACCACTCCTGTCCTGTATATATGCACTGCACAGCAACACTCCTGTCCTGTATATATACATTGCACAGCACCACTCCTCCTGTCCTGTATATATACACTGCACAGCACCACTCCTCCTGTCCTGTATATATACACTGCACAGCACCACTCCTGTCCTGTACATATACACTGCACAGTAACACTCCTCCTGTCCTGTATATATATGCACTGCACAGTACCACTCCTCCTGTGTATATATACACTCCACAGTACCACTCCTGTCCTGTATATATACACTCCACAGTACCACTCCTCCTGTATATATACACTGCACAGTACCACTCCTGTATATATACACTGCACAGTACCACTCCTCCTGTCCTGTATATATAAACTGCACAGTACCACTCCTCCTGTATATATACACTGCACAGTACCACTCCTGTATATATACTGCACAGTACCACTCCTCCTGTCCTGTATATATACACTGCACAGTACCACTCCTCCTGTCCTGTATATATACACTGCACAGTACCACTCCTGTCCTGTATATATACACTGCACAGTACCACTCCTCCTGTCCTGTATATATACACTGCACAGTACCACTCCTGTCCTGAATATATGCACTGCACAGTACCACTCCTGTCCTGTATATATGCACTGCACAGTACCACTCCTGTCCTGTATATATACACTGCACAGTACCACTCCTGTCCTGTATATATACACTGCACAGTACCGATCCTCCTGTATATATGCACTGCACAGTACCACTCCTGTCCTGTATATATACACACTGCACAGTACCACTCCTGTCCTGTATATATACACTGCACAGTACCACTCCTGTCCTGCATATGTACACTGCACAGTACCACTCCTCCTTTATCAATACACTGCACAGCGCCACTCCTATATATACACACTGCACAGTACCACTCCTGTCCTGTATATATGCACTGCACAGTACCTCTCCTCCTGTCCCGTATATATTCACCGCACAGTACCACTCCTATATATATACACTGCACAGTACCACTACTCCTATCCTGTGTATATACGCTGCACAGTACCAATCCTGTATATATACACTGCACAGTACCACTCCTGTATATATATACACTGCACAGTACCACTCCAGTCCTGTATATATGCACTGCACAGTACCACTCCTGTATATAAACACTGCGCAATTCCAATCCTGTATATATACACTGCACGACATCACTCCTCCTTTCCTGTATATATACACTGCACAGTACCACTCCTGTCCTGTATATATACACTGCACAGTACCACTCCTATATATACACTGCACAGTACCCCTACTCCTGCATATATGAACTGCACAGTACCACTCCTGTCCTGTATATATACACTGCACAGTACCACTCCTGTCCTGCATATGTACACTGCACAGTACCACTCCTCCTTTATCAATACACTGCACAGCGCCACTCCTATATATACACACTGCACAGTACCACTCCTGTCCTGTATATATGCACTGCACAGTACCTCTCCTCCTGTCCCGTATATATTCACCACACAGTACCACTCCTATATATATACACTGCACAGTACCACTACTCCTATCCTGTGTATATACGCTGCACAGTACCAATCCTGTATATATACACTGCACAGTACCACTCCTGTATATATACACTGCACAGTACCACTCCAGTCCTGTATATATGCACTGCACAGTACCACTCCTGTATATAAACACTGCGCAATACCAATCCTGTATATATACACTGCACGACATCACTCCTCCTTTCCTGTATGTATACACTGCACAGTACCACTCCTGTCCTGTATATATACACTGCACAGTACCACTCCTATATATACACTGCACAGTACCCCTACTCCTGCATATATGAACTGCACAGTACCACTCCTGTCCTGTATATATACACTGCACAGTACCACTCCTCCTTTCCTGTATATATACACTGCACAGTACCACTCCTCCTGTCCTGTATATATACCCTGCACAGCACCACTCCTGTCCTGTATATATACACTGCACAGTACCACTCCTATATATGCACTGCACAGTACCACTCCTGTCCTGTATATATACACTGCACAGCACCACTCCTCCTGTGATGTATATATACACTGCACAGCACCACTCCTGTCCTGTATATATACACTCCACAGTACCACTCCTGTCCTGCATATATGCACTGCACAGTACCACTCCTGTCCTGCATATATGCACTGCACAGTACCACTCCTGTCCTGTATATATACACTGCACAGTACCACTCCTGTCCTGCATATATGCACTGCACAGTACCACTCCTGTCCTGTATATATACACACTGCACAATACCACTCCTGTCTATATACACTGCACAGTTCCACTCCTGTATATATACACTGCACAGTACCACTCCTGTCCTGCATATACACACTGCACAGTACCACTCCTCCTGTATATATACACTGCACAGTACCACTCCTGTCCTGTATATATACACTGCACAGCACCACTCATCCTGTCCTGTATACATACACTGCACAGCACCACTCCTCCTGTCCTGTATATATACACTGCACAGTACCACTCCTGTCCTGTATATATACACTGCACAGCACCACTCCTCCTGTCCTGTATATATACACTGCACAGCACCACTCCTGTCCTGTATATACACACTGCACAGTACCACTCCTGTCCTGCATATACACACTGCACAGTACAACTCCTCCTGTATATACACACTGCACAGTACCACTCCTCCTGTCCTGTATATATGCACTGCACAGTACCACTCCTCCTGTATATATACACTGCACAGTACCACTCCTGTCTATACACACTGCACAGTCCCACTCCTGTATATATACACTGCACAGTACCACTCCTGTCCTGTATATATACACTGCACAGTACCGCTCCTGTATATATACACTGCACAGCACCACTCCTCCTATATATACACTGCACAGTACCCCTCCTCCTGTATATATACACTGCACAGCACCACTCCTCCTGTCCTGCATATATGCACTGCACAGTACCACTCATGCCCTGTATATATACACTGCACAGTACCACTCCTGTCTATAAACACTGCACAGTCCCACTCCTGTATATATACACTGCACAGTCCCACTCCTGTCCTGCATATACACACTGCACAGTACCACTCCTGTGTATATACACTGCACAGTACCACTCCTGTCCTGTATATATACACTGCACAGCACCACTCCTGTCCTGTATATATACACTGCACAGTACCACTCCTGTATATATACACTGCACAGCACCACTCCTCCTATATATACACTGCACAGTACCACTCGTGTCTTGTATATATACACTGCACAGTACCACTCGTGTCCTGTATATATACACTGCACAGCACCACTCCTCCTGTCCTGCATATATGCACTGCACAGTACCACTCCTGTATATATACACTGCACAGTACCACTCATGTCCTGCATATATACACTGCACAGCACCACTCCTCCTGTGATGTATATATACACTGCACAGCACCACTCCTGTCCTGTATATATACACTGCACAGTACCACTCCTGTCCTGCATATACACACTGCACAGTACCACGCCTCCTGTCCTGTATATATATGCACTGCACAGTACCACTCCTCCTGTATATATACACTGCACAGTACCAAACCTGTGTATATACACTGCACAGTACCACTCCTGTCCTGTATATATACACTCCACAGTACCGCTCCTCCTGTATATATACACTGCACAGTACCACTCCTGTATATATACACTCCAAAGCACCACTCCTGTCCTGTATATATGCACTGCACAGTACCACTCCTGTCCTGTATATATACACTGCACAGTACCACTCCTGTCCTGCATATGTACACTGCACAGTACCACTCCTCCTTTATCTATACACTGCACAGCGTCACTCCTGTATATATACACTGCACAGTACCACTCCTGTCCTGTATATATGCACTGCACAGTACCTCTCCTCCTGTCCCGTATATATGCACCGCACAGTACCACTCCTATATATATACACTACACAGTACCACTACTCCTGTCCTGTGTATATACGCTGCACAGTACCAATCCTGTATATATACACTGCACAATACCACTCCTGTATATATACACTGCACAGTACCACTCCAGTCCTGTATATATGCACTGCACAGTACCAATCCTGTATATATACACTGCACGATATCACGCCTCCTTTCCTGTATATATACACTGCACAGTACCACTCCTATATATACACTGCACAGTACCCCTCCTCCTGCATATATGCACTGCACAATACCACTCCTGTCCTGTATATATGCACTGCACAGTACCACTCCTGTCCTGCATATATGCACTGCACAGTATCACTCCTGTCCTGCATATATGCACTGCACAGTACCACTCCTGTCCTGCATATATATACACTGCACAGTACCACTCCTGTCTATATACACTGCAAGTCCCACTCCTGTATATATACACTGCACAGTACCACTCCTCCTGTAAATATATACTGCACAGTACCACTCCTGTGTATATACACTGCACAGTACCACTCCTGTCCTGTATATATACATTGCACAGCACCACTCCTCCTGTCCTGTATATATACACTGCACAGCACCACTCCTCCTGTCCTGTATATATACACTGCACAGTACCACTTGTGTCCTGTATATACACACTGCATAGTACCACTCCTATCCTGCATATACACACTGCACAGTACCACTCCTCCTGTATATATACACTGCACAGTACCACTCCTCCTGTCCTGTATATATGCACTGCACAGTACCACTCCTACTGTATATATACTGCTCAGTACCACTCCTGTCCTGTATATATACACTGCACAGTACCACTCCTGTATATATACACTGCACAGTACCACTCCTCCTGTCCTGTATATATACACTCCACAGTACCACTCCTCCTGTCCTGTATATATACACTGCACAGCACCACTCCTCCTGGCCTGTATATATGCACTGCACAGTACCACTCCTGTCCTGCATATATGCACTGCACAGTACCACTCCTGTCCTGCATATATGCACTGCACAGTACCACTCCTGTCCTGCATATGTACACTGCACAGTACCACTCCTCCTTTATCTATACACTGCACAGCACCACTCCTGTATATATACACTGCACAGTACCACTCCTGTCCTGTATATATGCACTGCACAGTACCTCTCCTCCTGTCCCGTATATATGCACCGCACAGTACCACTCCTATATATACACTGCACAGTACCACTACTCCTGTCCTGTGTATATACGCTGCACAGTACCAATCCTGTATATATACACTGCACAGTACCACTCCTGTATATATACACTGCACAGTACCACTCCAGTCCTGTATATATGCACTGCACAGTACCACTCCTCCTGTATGTATACACTGCGCAATACCAATCCTGTATATATACACTGCACAACATCACTCCTCCTTTCCTGTATATATACACAGCACAGTACCACTCCTGTCCTGTATATATACACTGCACAGTACCACTCCTCCTGTATATATACACTGCACAGTACCACTCCTCCTGTCCTGTATATATACGCTGCACAGTACCACTCCTGTATTTATACACTGCACAATACCACTCCTGTATATATACACTGCACAGTACCACTCCTCCTGTATATACACACTGCACAGTACCACTCCTGTATATATACACTGCACAGTACCACTACTCCTGTCCTGTATATATACGCTGCACAGTACCACTCCTCCTGTCCTGTATATATACACTGCACAGTACCACTCCAGTCCTGTATATATTCACTGCACAGTACCACTCCTCCTGTATATATACACTGCACAGTACCACTCCTTCTGTCCTGTATATATACACTGCACAGTACAACTCCTCCTTTCCTGTATATATACTGCACAGTACCACTCCTGTATATGTATATACTGCACAGTACCACTCCTCCTTTATATAAACTCTGCACAGTACCACTCCTCCTGTATATATACACTGCACAGTACCATTCCTGTATATGTATATACTGCACAGTACCACTCCTCCTGTATATATACACACTGCACAGTACCACTCCTGTATATGTATATACTGCACAGTACCACTCCTCCTGTATATATACACTGCACAGTACCACTCCTATATATGTATATACTGCACAGTACCACTCATCCTGTATATATATATATACACTGCACAGTACCACTCCTGTATATGTATATACTGCACAGTACCACTCCTCCTGTATATATAGACTGCACAGTACCACTCCTGTATATGTATATACTGCACATTACCACTCCTGTATAAATACACTGCACAGTACCACTCCTATATATGTATATACTGCACAGTACCACTCATCCTGTGTATATATATATACACTGCATAGTACCACTCCTGTATATGTATATACTGCACAGTACCACTCCTCCTGTATATATACACTGCACAGTACCACTCCTCCTGTATATATATACTGCACAGTACCACTCCTGTATATGTATATACTGCACAGTACCACTCATCCTGTATATATATATACACTGCACAGTACCACTCCGGTATATGTATATACTGCACAGTACCTCTCCTCCTGTATGAATGTGTTGACATAGGGCTAAACAACCCCTTGGCGCATTTCCTCAGCCCCACTTAACCATACAAATCAAAACTCAGAGACCAAGTGATGGGGGAAGGTCGGTCACAGCTTTATTAAATGTTTTCTTACCAACCATTTGAAAAGGCACTTAGCTTTCTTAAAAACGCGCTCGCTGCCTAATGCCCTACTCCATATTCGCAGGCAAGTCAGCCAGCAAGCCGTAACTTATGTGCCATTACTTCTCCACCGCCACGGAGGATCCTGTTTCTCAAACAGGACTCCGACCCCCACCCATCAGTAGCAATGCCTGCTCTATGCCATCTTGGAGACCGGATAAGCTATCGAGCCCGATATCGTTCAAGTGCACCCCGTCAGGTCTCAATAAAGCAGCATTATCCCCTTCTAGTTGTCTGTGTCTAACAACCAAACCTCTCACGCACCATCTTAGAAATACAGGCGTGTATGGTCCTCCTAGTGCGCTCAACGGCAATACCATCCCTAGCTCCTTGCCACACCGCCCTCGGGACAATCTCAGACCAGACTTGCACCAATTCCTGAAAAAAAAACCATGGAAACGTTCCATATCAGCCCGCATCAGTGTGAGAAGCTCTGCCACCTTGTATGAACATAGAACATTCCCCCCCCCGCGTGCAGAATCCAAAATCATAGGACCCCTGGCTCCTCTTGCAATCGATACCACTTCCGGTAGAACTTGCGGCCATTGCAAGCCCCTGATGCCTCTCCACATGAAGGCCACGTCACGGAAACCTAGATGCCTCCCGCCAGGGCGGCACTCAGCTCGCTGCGCTGCCCAAAATATGTAGGAGTGTCCTAGTAACCAGACAGTCGGTCTAACGGCATCATAGGCTTGCCACGTAGACGAAGTCACCGACGAACGAACCAGCGACATCAACTGCTCGCGACCATCTCCTACAGATGCACCCGGGTCCGCTGATGGAGGAGGGACTCCATCCCCAGCATATTTATCGGGCAACGGGAGGCGGGTAACTGTCGGCGCAAGGGCGGACATGGACATACGCCCTACCGCGTCCATAAGTGCCTGGACGGCAGCATCTAGACCCTGGCGCTAGTATTATGTTACGGCGGCGGTACACGCTTAAAAAAATATAAATAAACGTGTTCGCCGCCCGGGGTCTACCGTGCGGCAGGTGATATAACCGCTGCTAGAGAGGCAGAGCACTATGGCGGTAATGTGCACGGGGTTAACTGCACCCTAAGTGCACAGAAGAGAGCTCTGTTATGCTCACAGAGCTGCAGGGAAAAGAATAAAGTGACACGCTACGTCTGTTCGGGGACACAGAATAACAGCGAAACTGTCACGGTAAAAATAGTCACAGAAGTAGCGTTAGGCAGCAGGACTACTCCCTCTAGACCTACCGTGAAATCAGACAGGAGGCGTCGCAACTGCAGACGCGGAAAACTGCAATCGCAGCGCGTGTGAATGGAGCCACAGAGAAGACACCGCAATCTAGCTGGCGCGATGCAGGACGCTAGCTGCTGAAAACGTATAGCTGGAGCGCGCTGGCGCTAGCGCTGCTACTGGCAGCTGCCCAATCACTCACACAATCGTAATATCAGAGGGAAGGGGTTTCAGAATAAGTCAGTCACCAGTCCAAGCATCCATCACCATACATACAGCAGCAGTATGAAAATACTAGCGCATGGCATAGCGGCCATGCGCACTTTTTATAGCGTACGGGACCTGCCAGAAATCTCCAGAGCCCTGAGCTAAGCCAATGGAATCAGGAGCAGGACCTGAGCACCTGACTCCTGAACTCCAATGGGAGGTCATTCCAGGAGCATGCTCAGAAGCTGGCTGAAAGGACTTAGCCTCTGGAGACAAATGTGAGGATCTGGATCTCTGCATAAGTATGGTAGGACACAGATTCCTAACAAAGTCCCCCTCTCGACTTATATTCGAGTCATATACAACAGGGGGTCAGAGGGAAGGGGGGGCGGGGGTGTCAGGTCATACTTGCCTGTCCTGGCACGGTCTCTGCAGCCCCCAGCTTCTCCGCGATCTCCCTTCCTTCCTTCAGCGGTCACGTGGTACCGCTCATTACACTCATGAATATGAGCATATTTATGAGTGTAATGAGCGGTACCATGTGACTGCTGAAGGCAGGAAGGGAGACCGTGGGAGAACGAGGCTGCAGAGACCGCGCCAGGATGGGTAAGTATAGCAATATTCACCTGTCCCCGTTCCATCGCTGCTTGCTGCTGTCTGAAATAAAAACACACATGTGACATGCACAATGTGAACAAGTCTGCTGGACCATGTTCACACCACATGTGTGTTTTTAATCCAGTTTTTTTCATGCTTATGCATGATTTGAGAGACCCCACCCCTCTCTTGTGTGACATGCACATAAGGAGCTGTCTTGCATCACATGCCCATACCAGAAAGCGCCTGTCTTAATCCTGCTCATTTAGACACTGTTCATATGTTCAGGTATTAAATACATTAGATAGGGACTGCTTCAATACGGGTTACCTTGACGCTGGTGAGGCAGCTTGGTATACATTTTTTTGCAAAAAAACGTATCGACTAAATACCCTGTGTTTGTTATTACCTTTTATCAGCACTTGCTGACTGTTATATGTCTTATTGCAAGGTATTTTTGCACATTTGTCATTCTGTGCTTTTTTGTTTGTGTCGCTGCTGTCTGGCACGTCATGTCAGTGATGTTCAGACAGCAGAGGGCACGGTGAAGTGGTTAGTGCGCGCCGCGCCCCCTGCAGTCTGAACGTCACTGACAGATGACGTGCCAAACAGCAGCAATCAGCGAAGGACCCTGGACAGGTGAATATCTCAGGTGACAGCAGTGACACCAGCACCTGGCCCCCAGCGACAGAGAGGTGAGTATGTCATTTTTTTTTATTTTTAAATGCAGCAGCGACAGCACATGGGGGCATAATCTATGGAGCATCTTATGGGGGCAGCATATGGGGGTAAAATCTATGGAGCATCTTATGGGGCAGCATATGGGGGTAAAATCTATGGAGCATCTTATGGGGGCAGCATATGGGGGTAAAATCTATGGAGCATCTTATGGGGGCAGCATATGGGGGTAAAATCTATGGAGCATCTTATGGGGCAGCATATGGGGGTAAAATCTATGGAGCATCTTATGGGGGCAGCATATGGGGGTAAAATCTATGGAGCATCTTATGGGGGCAGCATATGGGGGTAAAATCTATGGAGCATCTTATGGGGGCAGCATATGGGGGTAAAATCTATGGAGCATCTTATGGGGGCAGCATATGGGGGTAAAATCTATGGAGCATCTTATGGGGGCAGTATATGGGGTAAAATCTATGGAGCATCTTATGAGGGCAGCATATGGGGGTAAAATCTATGAAGCATCTTATGGGGGCAGCATATGGGGGTAAAATCTATAGAGCATCTTATGGGGGGCAGCATATGGGGGTAAAATCTATGGAGCATCTGGTGAGGATCCAGCGGTCATGGTGCACATTGGCACAATTGACAAAGTTAGAGGTAGGTGGAAGGTCCTTAAAGATGATTTCAGGGAATTAGGCTGTAAGCTTAAAGCAAGGACCTCCAAGGTGGTATTTTCGGAAATACTTCCTGTACCACGTGCCACGCCAGAGAGGCAACGGGAGATTAGGGAGGTTAATAAGTGGCTCAGGAGTTGGTAAAGGAAGGAGGGGTTTGGGTTCCTGCAGAACTGGGTACAGGTTCTACGCTAGGGACGGGCTGCACCTCAATGGGGAGGGTGCAGCTGTGCTGGGGGAGAAAATGGCTAGAAGGTTGGAGGAGTGTTTAAACTAGGGATGGGGGGAGGGTATTCCTTTTATAGGAGGGGAAGACAGTGCAGATAGAGACCTGGGCACAAATAATGAAATTGGGGTGGGGGTGGCATGGGGGGTGGGGTTAGAACAGTTAATAATTTAAGAAAGAATAGAGGTACAGAGAGATACATAAAGTGCATGTATACTAATGCCAGAAGCCTCACCAACAACATGGAGGAATTGGAGTTAATGTTGTTGGAACATGATTCTGACATGGTGGGGATATCTGAGACATGGCTGGACGAGAGCCGTGACCGGGGGATAATTTACAGGGCTATAGTCTGTTCAGAAATGACCGAACAAATAAGCGAGGGGGAGGCGTGTGTTTATATGTAAAATCATCCTTAAAACCCATCCTTCGTGATAATATATATGAATCTAATGAAAATGTAGAGTCCCTGTGGGTAGAGATAAGGGGAGGGGGAAAAATAATAAATTACTGATAGGGGTTTGTTATAAGTCTCCAAAAATAATGGAAGCAACAGAGAATATCCTCATAAAGCAAATAGATGAAGATGCGACTCAAGGAGAAGTCATTATTATGGGGGACTTCAACTACCCTGAAATACATTGGGGAACCGAAACCTGCAGTTCCAGCAAAGGTGATAGGTGTCTGACAACTATGAGAGACAATTACCTTTCACAACTGGTTCAGGACCCAACAAGAGGGGGGCACTGCTAGACCTAATATTACCCCACAGGCCAGACCGCAGATCAGATATAAGGGTTGGGGGTCACTGGGGGAATAGTCATAGAATCATAGAATCGCAGAGTTGGAAGGGACCTCCTGGGCCATCTGGTCCAACCCCCTGCTCAAAGCAGGATTCGCTAAATCATCCCAGTCAGATGTCTGTCCAGCCTCTGTTTGAAGACTTCCATTGAAGGAGAACTCACCACTTCTCGTGGCAGCTTGTTCCACTCATTGATCACTCTACCTGTCAAAAAGTTTTTTCTAATATCTAATCTGTGTCTCCTCCCATTCAGTTTCATCCCATTGCTTCTAGTCTTTCCTTGTGCAAATGAGAATAAAGTTGATCCTTCTACAATGTGACAGCCCTTTAGATATTTGTAGACAGCTATTAAGTCTCCTCTCAGTCTTCTCTTTTGCAAACTAAACATATCCAAATCCTGCAACCTTTCCTCATAAGACAGGGTTTGCAGACCGGTCACCATTCTGGTCGCTCTTTTCTGAACTTGCTCCAGTCTGTTGATGTCTTTTTTAAAATGTGGTGCCCAAAACTGGACACAATATTCCAGATGAGTTTTCATGTATCCTTTAATAAGATGTGTAGTAGAGGGGTTACAAGGACACTAAACTTCAGGAAAGCAAATTTCCAACGGAGAAGAGATGATCTTGGTGCAATTAACTGGGACGATGTCCTAAGACATAAAAATACACAAAGAAAATGGGAGACGTTTATTAGTATCCTGAATAGGACCTGTGCACAATATATACCGTATGGGAATAAACATGCGAGAAATAGGAGGAAACCACTATGGCTAAATAGAGCTGTAAGGGGCGCAATAAGAGATAAAAATGAAGCATTTAAAGAATTAAAGCAAGTAGGTAGTGATGAGGCATTAAATAAATACAGAAAATTAAATAAATTCTGTAAAGCAAATCAAGGCAGCAAAGATTGAGACAGAGAGACTCATTGCCAGAGAAAGTAATAATAATCCCAAAATATTCTTTAACTACATAAATAGTAAGAAACTAAAAAATGACAGTGTTGGTCCCCTTAAAAATAGTCTGGGTGGATGAGGATGAGGAAAAAGCCAATATGCTAAATGACTTTTTTCCAACAGTATTTACACAAGAAAATCCCATGACGGATAACATGATCAGGGATAGAAATTCTCCATTAAATGTCACCTGCTTAACCCAGCAGGAAGTACGGCGGCGTCTAAAAATCACTAAAATTGACAAATCCCCGGGCCCGGTTGGGATACACCCCCGAGTACTGCAGGAATTAAGCACAGTCATAGACCACTATTTTTAATCTTTAAAGATTCCATAATAACAGGGTCTGTACCACAGGACTGGCGTATAGCAAATGTGGTGCCAATATTCAAAAAGGGGACAAAAACTGAACTTGGAAATTATAGGCCAGTAAGTTTAACCTCGACTGTGGGTAAAATCCTGGAGGGTTTTCTAAGAGATACTATACTGGAGTATCTGGAGAAGAATAACCTCATGACCCAATATCAACATGGGTTTACAAGGGACCGTTCCTGTCAGACTAATCTGATAAGCTTTTATGAAGAGGTAAGTTCCGGACTGGACCAAGGGAATGCAGTGGACGTGGTGTATATGGACTTTTCAAAAGCTTTTGATACGGTGCCACACAAAAGGTTGATACATAAAATGAGAACAATGGGGATAGGGGAAAATATGTGTAAGTGGGTTAAGAGCTGGCTCAGGGATAGGAAACAAAGGGTGGTTATTAATGGAGCACACTCGGACTGGGTCACGGTTAGCAGTGGGGTAACATATTTATTAATGACCTTGTAGGGGGCATAGAGAGTAGAATTTCAATATTTGCAGATGACACTAAACTCTGCAGGGTAATCAATACAGAGGAGGACAATTTTATATTACAGGCGTAAACTAGAAGCTTGGGCTGATAAATGGCAAATGAGCTTTAATGGGGATAAATGTAAGGTCATGCACTTGGGTAGAACGAACAAGATGTATAATTATGTGCTTAATTGTAAAACACTGGGCAAAACAGTCACTGAAAAAGACCTGGGTGTATGGGTGAACGACAAACTCACATTTAGTGGCCAGTGTCAGGCAGCTGCTGCAAAGGCAAATAAAATAATGGGATGTATTAGATGGCCTGAGTATGTCCCTGAACTGGTAACATAGTTATTAAGGTTGAAGGGAGAGTTTAAGTCCATCTAGTTCATCCCATATCCTGTCCTAACTCGCCCTAACATGTAATAGATGCTCATGTGGAGAACATAATTTTACCTCTATATAAGTCACTAGTGCGACCACACTTAGAATACTGTGTACAGTTCTGGTCTCCGGTGTATAAGAAAGACATAGCTGAACTGGAGCGGGTGCAGAGAAGAGCGACCAAGGTTATTAGGGAACTAGGGGGTCTGCAATACCAAGACAGGTTATTACACTTGGGGTTATTTAGTTTGGAAAATCGAAGGCTTCGGGATGCTCTTATTACAATGTTTAAATAAATGCGGGGACAATACCAAGAGCTTTCTAATGATCTTTTTACTCTTAGACCTGTGAAGGGGACAAGGGGGCATCCTCTACGTCTGGAGGAAAGAAGGTTTAAGCATACTCACAGACGCGGATTCTTTACTGTAAGAGCAGTGAGACTATGGAACTCTCTGCCATATGATGTTGTAATGAGTGATTCCCTACTAAAATTTAAGAAGGGACTGGATGCCTTTCTTGAAAAGTATAATATTACAGGGTATATACACTAGTTTCCTTAATATGGCGTTGATCCAGGGAGCTAGTCTGATTGCCGTATGTGGAGTCGGGAAGGAATTTTTTCCCCAATGTGAAGCTTACTGTTTGCCACATGGGTTTGTTTTGCCTTCCTCTGGATCAACATGTTAGGGCGAGTTAGGACAGGATATGGGATGAACTAGATGGACTTAAAGTCTCCCTTCAACCTTAATAACTATGTTACCAGTTCAGGGACATACTCAGGCCAGCGGGCCTTTCGGTCGCTTCCAGGGTACGCAGAATTTGAATTAGTGTCCGATTAAATCGTTCGCGGGATCCGTTCCCCTGCGGGTGATATGGTGTAGTCCGAGACTTATCGATACCGTAGAGATGATGCAGTTCTTCCATGACTCTTCCTAGGAAGCACGTTCCCTGATCCCAATGTATTTGTTGCGGGCAGCCGTACACTTGGATGAAGTTTTTACAAATCGCATAGGCGGCCGACTCTGCAGTTTGGTCTCGGGAAAATAAGATAAAAATACTCTGGAGGTTTCAGTTAATTTTATCTCCACCTTCTCATCCAAAATAAAGAGATTAAGGATATCATTCATAAACATTGGGGGATCTTGCTAAATGACCCCATATGCAAGAAATGTTTACCCCTGACCCCATTGGCGACATTCAAGAGAGCACCTTCCTTAAAAAGTATATTGGCCCCCAGTAGACTTAGGAAAAAGAAATCGGCTATAAAGGGATTTAATACCTTCTCTAGGATAATGTCTGTGGGTTTGTATAGGTGCAATAAAAAAAACTGTTTGTAGATTAATCATAAAGCGTCCACCTTTTTTTCCCATAATGATAAAGGGACAATTTTTAACATCATGTACAGGCTAGATTGCCAGTCAAGTTTTGTACTCTACCTTGTAGAGTGTATATGCGGTAAACAGTATATAGGTAGAACTATCTAACCCCTACACAAAAGGATTAATGACACAACATTAAAATAAGTTTTTTAAAACATGGGTAATCGAGGCATGTTAGTGCTATGTATAGGGGTCATGTCGAATTGAAGGTTACCCCTATAGACCATATTCCCATTGATACTCCGAACAGGGTTCAAGCCTTGAATAAACGTGAAATTTTTTTGGATTTATAAATTAGGCACGATAAATCCTGGAGGGCTAAATGAGATTTCTGACTTGTTTTAATAAATAATTTTTTGTTTTTTCTTAATTCAACTAAATTCTTTTCTACCTCCTTGGTCCCGCCCCCCCTGGGTGGTCACCCTGGGAATAGGTCTTGGTGTGACCTTTTGGCCCTTGAACCTTGGTGTCTGTTTTGGGGTTTTCCCGCCTGTGTCGTCCCCTTTCCCTGTCACTTGCAGGTGTGTTTAGTTCGTCATCATCATGTTCTTTCAATTTCACATTTAAAAGTTTTTTTGGTTCTCCTCGTTTTCTAGGTAGGTGCCCTCTTCTTCGAACTGATCCCTTCCGTTGTTATCTTTACCTTTTTCCCCTTTTCTTTATCCTTTTCGCCGTTGGTCCTATTACTCCCTGCGCCGGTCCAGCTGGTAATGAAATTTTTCTTCATCATATGGGGGTTCTAATAGATATCACTTTTTTGGTGGTGTCAAATCAGAAGAAGTTCTGGTGGAGCCACAGGTTAGCGGTGTCATCAGTGTAGATTGGAGTGTGGGCTATCTTATATAAGTTCAACCCCCCCAATGTTCTTTAACCTAGATGATGTAATCATGGTGCTGAAGCTTTAAAGTAACCTGATAGCACACTACCAGCAGGGCAAGCGAGCTCCTGTAAGGCCCAGTAGTCAAAGGGGAATGACCTGTGAGGGAGAACATCGGTAGGGGAAGAAAGGTAATTTTGAACCATAGTTGACAACTGCTGTCTCCTGTCTGTTGCAATCGATTCAGTATTACCAGTCGTGTGAGCGGTCCTCGAGAAATCAGTCCACAACATGGTCATGAAACCCCTGTCTCCAACGCCAGATCGGCTGTGTGCACCACGAACACCTTTTCCATTTGGCCCAGTATGGCTCGTGGTAGAACCTGCACCGCTGCTGTGTGCTGGGAATGCCTCTAACAAACGGTTTACCAGAGTTGCTTGTTTGTTCGCCAATATTAGCTCTAGGTTCTCCTGTGGCATGATGTTCTGTCATTTGCCTTTATAGCGTGGATCGAGGATGCTGTCCAACCAGTAGTCGTCATCTTTCATAATTTTGGCAATGCGGGGGTCACTTTTTAGGATCTGCAATACATAATCACACATGTGGGCCAATGTTCCAGGTGTCAATGATACACTGCCAGTGGTGGGTGGAGGAGCACTTTCTGCCAAATCCACATCCCTCCAGTCACGCACAAACCCTGTACCTGACCTTGGCAAGTCAACATTTTCCTCCTCCCCAAAATAATCCTTCCCCTAATCCTCTCCTCCTCCTATTCCTCCACCTCATCCAGGACAGTTCCCTGGGCAGACAATGGCTGACTGTCATCAAGGCTTCCCTCCTCCTCCTCCTCTTTGTCCTCCGCTGCAGATGCCTGATCCTTAATGTGTGTCAAAGTTTGCATGAGCAGACACATAAGTGGGATGCTCATGCTTATGATGGCGTCGTCTGCGCTTACCAGCCGTGTGCATTCCTCAAAACACTGAAGGACTTTACAGAGGTCTTTCAGCTTGCACACCCGACAACTCCATGTCTGCCCTCAAACTGCCTGCCCGTGTATCCTCCCACAAATGCATTACAGCCTGCCTCTGTTCGCACAGCCTCTCAACCATGTGCATATCTATAACTCTCTCCCAGTATGTATTTGACCGTAATCCAAGCAGCAAATATATGGTACTGTATCAGAAACGTACAGCTGAATATGGTGTAGGGGAAAATGTAAATCTCTGTATATGTATTTCTGGAATCACACACACATGCTGTCTTAGTATGGATTTGACCGTAATCCAAACAGCAGATATACGGTACTGTATCAGAAGCAGACAGCTCTATACGGTGTATGTATGGAAAAATGTAAATCTCCGTCTATTTTTTTCCAGAGTCACACACACATAGCATGTATTTGTCCGTGATACCAGCTGGTACACAGTAGTGTGTGAGGAGCGTACACCTCTATACGGTGTGGGAAAAAATAAATGCTCGGTAACTGTGCAGAAAAAAAGAATAAAAGTAGGAGTGCTGTGTAAAAAGCAGTCTGCACAGCATTGTGCACACAGTAATGCAGCTATCAGGTAGCCTAATAAGGCAGCCTAATAACCAGCACTGCTGCACACACAAAAATCCTCTCCTGTCACTGCACACTAACTGTACAGGACAATTGCTATCAGCACAAGCACAGAATGTTTTTTCTTCCCTGCCTATCTGTTTGCTTTCCTGCCTAACACTCTCCCTATTGAGAAACAGCGGCAGCAACCTCTCCCTATGCTAAGATCGGCAGAAGTCTAATGGCGGTCTGCGGTCAGGGCTTTTATAGGCACTGTGACGCCACACAAAGCAAGCTAATCACTGCAATGCCCTTCTCTAAGATGGTGGTGGCCGCTGCCCATGTCATCGCGTTGCCCACAGTGTGCGTCCTTGCTCATTGGCAGAGAAAAGGCACCTGAAAGCATTATGGGAAACGCAACTTTGGCGTTTGGGTCGGCGACTGCATGGCCGACCTCACGCTATGGTTGGGTTTCGCTCGGCAAAACCCGACTTTGTCGAAAGTGGGCGACTTTTGAATTTGACCAACCCATTTCACTCAACTCTACTGGGGAGGTTTTTCTTCAGCAGGGGCAGGGAAACTGGTCAGAGATGATGGTAAGATGGATGGAGCTAAATACAGGACAATCCTGGTGGAAAACCTGTTACAGGCTGCAGAAGACTTGAGACTGGGGCATAGATTCACCTTCCGACAGGACAATGACCCTAAACATCCTGTCAAAGCTACAATGGATGGTTTAGATCAAAGAATATTTCAGCATCATCGGCCCAGTCACCGTCCAGACCCAAATCCCAGTGAGCATTCATGACAAGATATGAAAATTGTTCTCAGGCATCTCCATGCAATCTCACTAAGCAAGTGTGCAAAGAAGAAAAGGCACAACTGTCACATCTAGATGAGCAAAGCCATGTGTAGACACCGACCCCAAAAGACCTGCAGCAGTAATTACAATGAAATGTGGCCCTAAAAAGTATTGACTCAGGGGCTGAACACAATTGCACGCTACAATTTACAGTGGGGAAAAAAAGTATTTAGTCAGTCAGCAATAGTGCAAGTTCCACCACTTAAAAAGATGAGAGGCGTCTGTAATTTACATCATAGGTAGACCTCAACTATGGGAGACAAACTGAGAAAAAAAATCCAGAAAATCACATTGTCTGTTTTTTTTTCATTTTATTTGCATATTATGGTGGAAAATAAGTATTTGGTCATAAACAAAATTTCATCTCAATACTTTGTGATATATCCTTTGTTGGCAATGACAGAGGTCAAACATTTTCTGTAAGTCTTCACAAGGTTGCCACACACTGTTGTTGGTATGTTGGCCCATTCCTCCATGTAGATCTCCTCTAGAGCAGTGATGTTTTTGGCTTTTCGCTTGGCAACACGGACTTTCAACTCCCTCCAAAGGTTTTCTATAGGGTTGAGATCTGGAGACTGGCTAGGCCACTCCAGGACCTTGAAATGCTTCTTACGAAGCCACTCCTTCGTTGCCCTGGCGGTGTGCTTTGGATCATTGTCATGTTGAAAGACCCAGCCACGTTTCATCTTCAATGCCCTTGCTGATGGAAGGAGGTTTGCACTCAAAATCTCACGATACATGGCCCAATTCATTCTTTCATGTACCCGGATCAGTCGTCCTGGCCCCTTTGCAGAGAAACAGCCCCAAAGCATGATGTTTCCACCACCATGCTTTACAGTAGGTATGGTGTTTGATGGATGCAACTCAGTATTCTTTTTCCTCCAAACACGACAAGTTGTGTTTCTACCAAACAGTTCCAGTTTGGTTTCATCAGACCATAGGACATTCTCCCAAAACTCCTCTGGATCATCCAAATGCTCTCTAGCAAACTTCAGATGGGCCCGGACATGTACAGGCTTAAGCAGTGGGACACGTCTGGCACTGCAGGATCTGAGTCCATGGTGGCGTAGTGTGTTACTTATGGTAGGCCTTGTTACATTGGTCCCAGCTCTCTGCAGTTCATTCACTAGGTCCCCCCACGTGGTTCTGGGATTTTTGCTCACCATTCTTGTGATCATTCTGACCCCACGGGGTGGGATTTTGCGTGGAGCACCAGATCGAGGGAGATTATCAGTGGTCTTGTATGTCTTCCATTTTCTAATTATTGCTCCCACAGTTGATTTCTTCACTCCAAGCTGGTTGGCTATTGCAGATTCAGTCTTCCCAGCCTGGTGCAGGGCTACAATTTTGTTTCTGGTGTCCTTTGACAGCTCTTTGGTCTTCACCATAGTGGAGTTTGGAGTCAGACTGTTTGAGGATGTGCACAGGTGTCTTTTTATACTGAGAACAAGTTTAAACAGGTGCCATTACTACAGGTAATGAGTGGAGGAAAGAGGAGACTCTTAAAGAAGAAGTTACAGGTCTGTGAGAGCCAGAAATTTTGATTGCTTGTTTCTGACCAAATACTTATTTTCCACCATAATATGCAAATAAAATGAAAAAAAAACAGACAATGTGATTTTCTGGATTTTTTTTTTCTCAATTTGTCTCCCATAGTTGAGGTCTACCTATGATGTAAATTACAGACGCCTCTCATCTTTTTAAGTGGTGGAACTTGCACTATTGCTGACTGACTAAATACTTTTTTTCCCCACTGTATATATTTTATGATATTTAGAAAACCATGTATCATTTCCTTTTACATGTCACAAACTTGCTACTGTGTTGATTTATCACTGAAAATCCCATTAAAGAAACATTTATGTTTGTGGGTGTAATGTAAAAAAGTTTTGAGGGTATGAAGATTTTATCCAGGCGTTGTATATTACAAAGTAAACACTCCTTGATATTAAAATTGCCATTTTGGGTATCAAATTAGGCAGAAAACCGGAGTCAGGCTATAATTTAAATCCACCCTCCCTCGTTTTATCTTAACCCCGTCACCCCTGGACAATTTTCCGATTTTGCCTTTGTTCCACAACTTTTTTATTTTTCCATCAGTATGGCTTTTTTTCTTTTAAATTCGTTTATTGAACCAAAGGCAGGGTATACAGTATGCAAACTGACAGCAATGAAAATATCATGTAACACACATACATATCACAGAGCATCAATGTCAAACAGCGTGTGTACACCAACTGTGCACTGAATAAAACATACTGTCAATTGCCTTACATTAGTCTGTATTATTATTCAAATAATAAAGCCTGCCTACTTCTAAAACATTACTACTACTACAAAACAACTATTTGCAGCCTATGTCTATATGTTTAGCTCTTTATCATGCGATATCTCCGTCCTACAACCTGAGGTGAGAGGAGTTCCACCTCTCCCATATCTTCTCAAATTTACCCGGGCACCCTCTGTTTTGGTAAAGCGTACGCTCATATGGGATAATCCAGTTCACCAATTCTTTCCTGGCCCTAAGGGAGGAATCCGAACCCCCCATCCACCGCAGTGCCAACACCTTCCGTGCCATGAACAATGTCTCCCGTAAGAAAATCCCCGTATAGTGTCCCCATGTCTCATCATCCCACACCCCAAACAGACAAACCAATGGCTCAAGGGGAACAGGAATCTGTGCCAGGGAGGTTAATAATAACGTCACCTCTTTCCAGTAGTGTACTATAATCGGACATTGCCAAATCATGTGCACAAAATCTGCATCGGATGCATGGCATCTAAGACACTCCGAAGATTGGAAACGGCCCATCTTAAAAAGTCGAGTCGGATTCAAACATGATTGGTTTATGATATAAAGTTGTATCATTCTATTGTTAATTGACGGAGACTCCTTAGTTGGTGACTCCAGAATTTCCTCCCACTCCTCTCCCTGAGTATCAGGGATGAGCCTTTCCCATTTCCCCCTAACCAAGCATACGGCAGATTCCGTCCCCACCGATAGCATGTGCGTGTACAGAGAGG
Source organism: Dendrobates tinctorius (assembly GCF_039654945.1). NCBI lineage: Eukaryota > Metazoa > Chordata > Amphibia > Anura > Dendrobatidae > Dendrobates > Dendrobates tinctorius. The sequence goes on from NW_027361685.1 coordinate 6,699,206, forward strand.
AGATGAGACCCTGGGGACCCTGTGATTTGAGAATGCCTATCAAGGGTAGAGACGAAATAGCATTATTCATACTGACATGTCTCATGTGCGATTGAAAGGCTGATCTTATTTGCAAATATCGGAAGAATTGTGACCTCAGGACATTGCACTTAGCTTGTAATTGTTCAAAAGATAATAGTGTACCGCATTCATATAAGTATGGCTTTTATTTGGTGGGGACGAGTTATACTTTTGAATGACACCATTCCATGTGTGGTGAAATTGCAAAAATTTGCAATTCCACTTTTTTCTACTAATAGCAAAGAGACAACTGATGCCAATATGTATTTATCAGACTAATAGAAAACACACAGCGTCTTATAGCACAGTACTAGCACAGATATGACTTATAGAGTACACACAATGGCTTTTAGCACAGTATTAGCACAGATATGGCTTACAGAGTACACACAGCAGCTTTTAGCACAGTACTAGCACAGATATGACTTACAGAGTACACACAGCAACTTATAGCACAGTACTAGCACAGATATGGCTTACAGAGTACACACAGCAGCTTTTAGCACAGTACTAGCACAGATATGACTTACAGAGTACACACAGCAACTTATAGCACAGTACTAGCACAGATATGGCTTACAGAGTACACACAGCAGCTTTTAGCACAGTACTAGCACAGATATGACTTACAGAGTACACACAGCAACTTATAGCACAGTACTAGCACAGATATGGCTTACAGAGTACACACAGCTTTGTGTTTGTAGAGTGCGCAGTTACAATCTGTCCCTCATTCCAGATGCGTCCTATCCCTACACTAACGAGAACATAATGCCGGTTATCGAAAACAGTGAGGACCCCTTGTCTTTTTTTCATATGGTGCTGTGATGGGGCTGGAAGTGCTCAGACAGAAAAAGCTTGTTGACTGGCTGCACTCCCAGACCCAAACAGTAACATGGACTTCCTTGAGAAGTCCTTGTTCGGGGTCCATGCCCACACTCTAGATGTCTGGTATGGATCCCGAACTTTAGCGTTCGGATTCGGCCATCTCTATGTACAACCCCTTCTATGCTGCTTTCTCTACCAATGAGAGAAAGGAGGCTGACAGCAGAGAAAGCCATCAGTGCTGAGTAGGATTTCTGACGGACTATAATTGTTGCAGATCAGTCAGCCAGATGAAGGGCTTACAGACAGAAGCAAAATGGTAGAATATTTCTAATGAAAAAACAGTTTAAAAAGTTGCTTCACTTTGCATTTAGCAAGAAAATAATCTATAACCTTTAAGTTTTGCATCCACTAATTGTAAGATTTTTCAGCAAGAGTGATTAAACCCACCATAGAGCTTTCTGTCGAGTGTTCTTGGAAGGTTTGTTGTGCAACAATTGCATCTAACCTCTCACCAATCTGGTCATATTTATAATAATGACCCATGATGCTAAAATGCCATTGATGTAGGCTCACAAAATAGCTTTACAGTTTTGAGTTTCTTATAATTGCCACATAAAGCCCTAAGATTTCTACCCCTTCTAATACACCCCTATGCTGCTGCCAGACCCCTTCTTAAAGGGAACCAGTCCTCTTACTCATGCTGCCCAGTCCGCAGGCAGCATGGATCATAGTAAAATCAAAAAAGGCTATGTAAGAGCCAAGGAGAGCACTAGGAATAATCTACTCTCATCCCACAAAAAGATATGTGGTGATAAGTAGATACGGTATATATCCATGTACAATCATCAATGGGATGCTAGGAGCAGGATTTTTCAGAAACACTGGCCAGTGCTCAGGACTAAGGCCACATTATCCAAACATCTCTCTCAATCGCCATTAATGACAGCCAGGGCTGCCACTAGGAATTTCGGGGCCCCATACAGGCAAAATTTTCGGGGCCCCCTTGAGACTCCACCCAGGCTCCACCCCTCAAACTGTCCACAGTCCCACTGCTCTCTCTTGGAAAAACTCGACTTCTCACCAATCACACATTAACAGTTCCCATCTCCAGATCACACACACAGCCAGCAGCTCTTGTTTTGGCTAAAAGATTTTTTTAAATTTACCACCACAACAAGGTGGACTCTTTTGGCCTGGCCCTACTGTACTCTAACCTATTAAATATTTGTTAAAATATTCAAATACAATTTTGGTATATTTATTTTTCAGTTTTTAAAATGACCAATAATATCATATCCAAACTGACAAATACCACCACACCATGTCCAGACTACATATTACCATCACACAGTGACCTATAATACCACAAACAAGGAACAAATACAGCCACACCATGACCAGACCACATATTACCACCACAGTGACAGAATAATAGCACATACAAGGGACAACTACCACCGCACCATGCCCAAACCACATATTACCACCACATGTTGACTGAATACTACAATATTGATCATTAATAAAAAAAAAATACTATCACCATAAGTGTCATTATGCACAGGAGATCTGTACTTAGTATGCAGTGTCTGTGTACAGGTAATACAGTGATCACCAGTAACATTACACACAGGAGCTTTTTATATAGTGCCAGTGTACAGGTAATACAGTGATCACCGGTGACCTTATGCACAGGACCTCTGTATATAGTGCCAGTGTACAGGTAATACAGTGATCACTGGTGACATTGTTCACAGGAACTCTGTATATAGTGTATAGTGTCAATGCACAGATAATACAGTGATCACTGGTGACATTGTACAAAGGCACTCTGTATATAGTGTATAGTGTCAGTGTACAGGTAACACACTGACTCACCAGTGATGTCTCTAGGTTAAGTCTTTCATCCAGCACAGACCGCCATCATGTCTTCCAGCCAGGACTTGTCTCTGCAGGAAATAACACAGTTATCTAGAGCTCCACTTGCAGAACACATTACTTAATTTTTTTCCCAACTTTTACACTACACCAGATCAAGAAAAAAAGGCAACATAGTGTTGCTCTGCACAGTAACAGGACCTTCCCCCATTTAAAACAGTGTCCTCAAAAAAATAAAATACATCACTGCAGTAATAATATCCCTTAATTATGCCCTATGGTAATAATATCCCCCATCCTGTCCCCCGTGTGTCTCATTCCTGGCTCCAGCGATATTTTCTCTCATCCTGCCCTCATGAGTATCCATTCTACCCCCATATGATCTCCCCATTCTGTCCCATCTGTCTACATTGTATCCATCCTGCCCCATGATCTTGCACCATGTGTCTCCCTTCATGCCATGTGTCTCGCATCCTGCCCCTTTCTGTGTCTCACATTCTGCCCCCTCCTAGAATCATAGAATCGTAGAGTTGGAAGGGACCTCCTGGGCCATCTGGTCCAACCCCCTGCTCAAAGCAGGATTCGCTAAATCATCCCAGTCAGATGTCTGTCCAGCCTCTGTTTGAAGACTTCCATTGAATGAGAACTCACCACTTCTCGTGGCAGCCTGTTCCACTCATTGATCACTCTAACTGTTAAAAAGTTTTTTCTAATATCTAATCTGTGTCTCCTCCCATTCAGTTTCATCCCATTGCTTCTAGTCTTTCCTTGTGCAAATGAGAATAAAGTTGATCCTTCTACAGTGTGACAGCCCTTTAGATATTTATAGACAGCTATTAAGTCTCCTCTCAGTCTTCTCTTTTGCAAACTAAACATTCCCAAATCCTGCAACCTTTCCTCATAAGACAGGGTTTGCAGACCGGTCACCATTCTGGTCGCTCTTTTCTGAACTTGCTCCAGTTTGTTGATGTCTTTTTTAAAATGTGGTGCCCAAAACTGGACATAATATTCCAGATGAGGTCTGACCAAAGAGGAGTAGAGGGAAATAATGACTTCACGTGATCTAGACTGTATGCTTCTGTTAATACATCCTAGAATTGCATTTGCCTTTTTTGCTGCTGCATCACACTGTTGACTCATATTCAGTCTGTGATCTATTAGTATACCCAAGTCTTTTTCACATGTGCTGTCACTTAGCCCTATTCCTCCCATTCTGTATATGCTTTTTTCATTTTTATTGCCCAGATGTAGTACTTTGCATTTCTCCCTGTTAAAAACCATTCTGTTAGTTGCTGCCCACTTCTCCAGTTTATTTATATCTTTTTGAATCCTCTCTCTTCTCTAGTGTTAGCTATCCCTCCTAGCTTTGTGTCATCAGCAAATTTAATCAGTTTACCCTCAATTCCTTCATCTAAATCGTTGATAAAGATGTTGAACAATACAGGGCCCAGGACAGAGCCCTGTGGTACCCCACTTGAGACATTCTTCCAACTGGATGTGCAGCCATTTACGACCACTCTTTGGGTCCGATCACTAAGCCAGTTATGAATCCACCTAACAGTTGCCTTGTCCATTCCATACTTAGTCATTTTTTCAATAAGGATTGTATGAGAGACTTTGTCAAATGCTTTGCTGAAGTCAATATATACTATATCTACAGCATTTCCTTGATCCACCCAATCAGTGATTCCGTCATAGAAGGAAATTAAGTTAGTCTGACATGACTTATTAGTTACAAACCCATGCTGACTCTGTTTAATCACCACATTCTTATCCAGGTACTGACATACTGTACATGTTGTTTAATAATTTGTTCAAAGATCTTTCCTGGTATAGAAGTCAGACTCACCGGCCTATAGTTGCCTGTGTCCACCTTCTTCCCCTTTTTGAAGATAGGAGCAACATTTGCTCTTCTCCAGTCTTCTGGCACTTCTCCTGTTCTCCAAGAATTTTCAAAGATTATGGAGAGGGGTTCAAAAATTTCTTCTGCTATCCCCTTCAGTACTCTGGGGTGTAATTCATCTGGACCTGGAGACTTGAATTCATTTAGGTTAGCTAAGTGTTTCCTCACTATCTTTCTGCTTATAGATATCCTGGATTCTTCTGGATTCCTGTGTCTCAATGTCACATTCTGCCTCATGCCTCACATTCTGCCCCCTCCTGTGTCTCACTGTCACATTCTGCCCCCTTGTCCATTCTGCCCCCTCCTGTGTCTCACTGTCACATTCTACCCCCTTCTGTGTCTTACTGTCACATTCTGCCCCTGTGCCTCATATTCTGCCCCCTCCTGTGTCCCACTGTCACATTCTGCCCCATGTCCATTCTGCCCCATCCTGTGTCTCACAGTCACATTCTTCCCCCGCGTCCATTCTGCCTCCTCCTTTGTCTCACTGTCACATTCTGCCCCGTATCCATTCTGCCCCCTCCTGTGTCTCACTGTCACATTCTGCCCCATGTCTCACATTCTGCCCCCATGTCTCACATTCTGCCCCCTCCTGTGTCTCACTGTCACATTCTTCCCCATGTCCATTCTGCCCCTCCTTTGTTTCAATGTCACATTCTGCCCCGTATCCATTCTGCCCCCCTCCTGTGTCTCACTGTCATAATCTGCCCCCATGTCTCACATTCTGCCCCGTGTCCATTCTGCCCCCATGTCTCACATTCTGCCCCATGTCCATTCTGCCCCCATGTCTTGCATTCTGCCCCCATGTCTCACATACTGCCCTCTTGTCTCGAATTCTGTCCCGCGTCTCACATTCTGCCCCATGTCCATTCTGCCCCTGTATCTCGCATTCTGCCCCATGTCTCACACTCTGCCCCATGTCTTGCATTCTGCCCCCATGTCTCACATTCTGCCCCATGTCTTGCATTCTGCCCCCATGTCTCACATTCTGCCCCATGTCCATTCTGCTTCCATGTCTTGCATTCTGCCCCATGTCTTGCATTCTGCCCCCGTGTCTCACATTCTGCCCCCATGTCTTGCATTCTGCCCCCATGTCTCGCATTCTGCCCCCGTGTCTCACAGTCTGCCCCGGGCCCCCCCAGATTGCCGCTTTCAATTAAAAAATAAAAAGTCCTTCTTACCTGCCCGCACTCCTGCAGCAAAGCCCCCTCCACGCAGCTGAAGCAGGCACTCACCATGCGCGCTGCGGCTGACGTCAGCTGCCAGCGTCCAATTGGCTGGCGACTGTGAACTATTGACGTGCGGGCCTGGTTTAGCCTGCCAGTAAGGCCCGGTGAACAGATGAGACGGGGCCCGATGTGGGCACCCTCTGCCTACCGGGCCCCATACGCCAGTCAGGGCAGTAATGCCCTGATGGCGGCCCTGATGACAGCTAGAAGAAATAAAACCCTGAAAGATTTTCTAGTTAATATCCATTGTGTGCTGAAATCCCATGAACTTTTTAAGGCGGGGAGAAAAAAATGTGGAGGTAACCCTTGCGGTGACTGCGACGCCTGTAAGAACGTACTGCGCGCCTCATCCTTTACACCATCAGATGGCCTTAGAGAGTACAAAATATTAATATTATTATTATTTATATAGCACCATTGATTCCACAGTGCTGTATATGAGAAGGGGTTACAGATAAAAGATTATATCACATGTCACACAACGCATGTAGTATATCATGTAAGATGGTCTATATTGGATTCACATCTCACGAACTGCGTGTCAGGACTCGAGAACATGTGAGGGACATCATGTCCACGCAAAATGCCGAGGATACAGGTACTCTAAACAATCCTCATGCACTTCAAATTGTACCATAAATGTACAATGAAGGTCAAGGGTATTGACAGAGTTTATACCAGAATAAGGGGTGGAGATATCAGTCACCAGTTGGCGCAAAGGGAATGTAGGTGGATTACAGTCCTTCAAAGGAAATGTAGGGGGATTACAGACCTTCAAAGGGAATGTAGGGGGATTACAGTCCTTCAAAGGGAATGTAGGTGGCTTACAGTCCTTCAAAGGGAACGTAGGTGGATTACAGTCTTTCATAGAATTGTAGAGTTGGAAGGGATTTCCTGAGCCATCTGGTCCAACCCCCTGCTCAAAGCAGGATTCGCTAAATCATCCCAGACAGATGTCTGTCCAGCCTCTGTTTGAAGACTTCTATTGAAGGAGAACTCACCACCTCTCGTGGCAGTCTGTTCCACTCATTGATCACTCTAACTGTCAAAAAGTTTTTTATAATATCTAATCTGTGTCTCCTCCCATTCAGTTTCATCCCATTGCTTCAAAGGGAATGTAGGTGGATTACAGTCTTACAAAGGGAATGTAGGTGGATTACAGTCCTTCAAAGGGAATGTAGGTGGATTACAGTCCTTCAAAAGGATTGTGGTTGGATTACAGTCCTTCAAAGTCCTTCATAGGGAATGTAGGTGGATTTCAGTCCTTCAAAGGGAATATAGGTGGATTTCAGTCCTTCAAAGGGAATGTAGGTGGATTACAGTCCTTCATAGGGAATGTAGGTGGATTTCAGTCCTTCAAAGGGAATATAGGTGAATTACAGTCCTTCAAAGGGAATATAGGTGGATTACAGTCCATCATAGGGAATGTAGGTGGATTACAGTCTATCAAAGAATCATAGAATCGTAGAGTTGGAAGGGATCTCCTAGGCCATCTGGTCCAACCCCCTGCTCAAAGCAGGATTCGCTAAATCATCCCAGATAGATGTCTGTCCAGCCTCTGTTTGAAGACTTTTATTGAAAGAGAACTCACCACCTCTCGTGGCAGTCTGTTCCACTCATTGATCACTCTAACTGTCAAAAAGTTTTTTCTAATATCTAATCTGTGTCTCCTCCCATTCAATTTCATCCCATTGCTTCAAAGGGAATGTAGAAGGATTATAGTCCTTAAAAAAGAACGTAGGTGGATTACAGTCCTTTAAAGGGAATGTAGGTGGATTACAGTCATACAAAGGGAATGTAGGTGGATTGCAGTCCTTCAAAGTCCTTCATAGGGAATGTAGATGGATTACAGTCCTTCATAGGGAACGTAGGTGGATTACAGTCCTTCATAGGGAATGTAGGTGGATTTCAGTCCTTCAAAGGGAAAGTAGGTGGATTACTGTCCTTCAAAGGGAATGTAGGTGAATTACAGTCCTTCATAGGGAATGTAGGTGGATTACAGTCCTTCATAGGGAATGTAGATGGATTTCAGTCCTTCAATGGGAATGTAGGTGGATTACTGTCCTTCAAAGGGAATATAGATGGATTACTGTCCTTCAAAGGGAATATAGGTGGATTACAGTCCTTCAAAGGGAATGTAGGTGGATTACAGTCCTTCAAAGGGAATGTAGGTGGATTACAGTCCTTCAAAGGGAATATAGGTGGTTTACAGTCCTTCAAATGTGGATTACAGTCCTTCAAAGGGAATGTAGGTGGATTACAGTCCTTCAAAGGGAATATAGGTGGTTTACAGTCCTTCATAGGGAATGTAGGTGGATTTCAGTCCTTCAAAGGGAATATAGGTGGATTGCAGTCCTTCAAAGGGAATATAGGTGGATTACAGTCCTTCAAAGGCAATGTAGGTGGATTACAGTCCTTCAAAGAGAATGTAGGTGGATTACAGTCCTTCAAAGGGAATATAGGTGGATTACAGTCCTTCAAATGGAATGTAGGTGGATTACAGTCCTTCAAAGGGAATATAGGTGGTCTACAGTCCTTCAAAGGGAATATAGGTGGATTACAGTCCTTCAAAGGGAATATAGGTGGATTACAGTCCATCATAGGGAATGTAGGTGGATTACAGTCTTTCAAAGAATCATAGAATCATAGCATTGGAAGGGATCTCCTGGGCCATCTGGTCCACCCCAATGCTCAAAGCAGGATTCGCTAAATCATCCCAGACAGATGTCTGTCCAGCCTCTGTTTGAAGACTTTTATTGAAAGAGAACTCACCACCTCTCGTGGCAGTCTGTTCCACTCATTGATCACTCTGTCAAAAAGTTTTTTCTAATATCTAATCTGTTCCTCCTCCCATTCAATTTCATCCCATTGTTTCAAAGGGAATGCAGGGGGATTATAGTCCTTCAAAAAGAGCGTAGGTGGATTACAGTCCTTTAAAGGGAATGTAGGTGGATTACAGTCATACAAAGGGAATGTAGGTGGATTACAGTCCTTCAAAGTCCTTCATAGGGAATGTAGGTGGATTACAGTCCTTCATAGGGAACGTAGGTGGATTACAGTCCTTCATAGGGAATGTAGGTGGATTTCAGTCCTTCAAAGGGAATGTAGGTGGATTACAGTCCTTCAAAGGGAACGTAGGTGGATTACAGTCCTTCATAGGGAATGTAGGTGGATTACAGTCCTTCAAAGGGAATATAGGTGGATTACTGTCCTTCAAAGGGAATATAGGTGGATTATAGTCCTTCAAAGGGAATGTAGGTGGATTACAGTCTTTCAAAGGGAATATAGGTGGATTACAGTCCTTCAAAGGGAATATAGGTGGATTACTGTCCTTCAAAGGGAATATAGGTGGCTTACAGTCCTTTAAAGGGAATGTAGGTGGATTACAGTCTTACAAAGGAATATAGGTGGATTATAGTCCTTCAAAGGGAATGTAGGTGGATTACAGTCTTACAAAGGAATGTAGGTGGATTACAGTCCTTCAAAGGGAATGTAGGTGGGTTACAGTCCTTCAAAAGGATTGTGGATGGATTACAGTCCTTCAAAGTCCTTCATAGGGAATGTAGGTGTATTTCAGTCCTTCAAAGGGAATATAGGTGGATTTCAGTCCTTCAAAGGGAATGTAGGTGGATTACAGTCCTTCATAGGGAATGTAGGTGGATTTCAGTCCTTCAAAGGGAATATAGGTGGATTACAGTCCTTCAGAGGGAATATAGGTGGATTACAGTCCATCATAGGGAATGTAGGTGGATTACAGTCTTTCAAAGAATCATAGAATCGCAGAGTTGGAAGGGATCTCCTGGGCCCTCTGGTCCAACCCCCTGCTCAAAGCAGGATTCGCTAAATCATCCCAGACAGATGTCTGTCCAGCCTCTGTTTGAAGACTTATATTGAAAGAGAACTGACCACCTCTCGTGGCAGTCTGTTCCACTCATTGATCACTCTAACTGTCAAAAAGTTTTTTCTAATATCTAATCTGTGTCTCCTCCCATTCAATTTCATCCCATTGATTCAAAGGGAATGCAGGGGGATTATAGTCCTTCAAAAAGAACGTAGGTGGATTACAGTCCTTTAAAGGGAATGTAGGTGGATTACAGTCATACAAAGAGAATGTAGGTGGATTACAGTCCTTCAAAGTCCTTCATAGGGAATGTAGGTGGATTACAGTCCTTCATAGGGAACGTAGGTGGATTACAGTCCTTCATAGGGAATGTAGGTGGATTACTGTCCTTCAAAGGGAACGTAGGTGGATTACAGTCCTTCATAGGGAATGTAGATGGATTTCAGTCCTTCAATGGGAATGTAGGTGGATTACTGTCCTTCAAAGGGATTGTAGGTGGATTACAGTCCTTCAAAGGGAATATAGGTGGTTTACAGTCCTTCAAAGGGAATATAGGTGGATTACAGTCCTTCAAAGGGAATGTAGGTGGATTACAGTCCTTCAAAGGGAATATAGGTGGTTTACAGTCCTTCATAGGGAATGTAGGTGGATTTCTGTCCTTCAAAGGGAATGTAGGTGGATTGCAGTCCTTCAAAGGGAATATAGGTGCATTACAGTCCTTCAAAGGGAATGTAGGTGGATTACAGTCCTTCAAAGGGAATGTAGGTGGATTACAGACCTTCAAAGGTAATATAGGTGGTTTACAGTCCATCAAAGGGAACGTAGGTGGATTACAGTCCTTCAAAGGGAATATAGGTGGTTTACAGTCCTTCAAAGGGAATATAGGTGGATTACAGTCCTTCAAAGGGAATGTAGGTGGATTACGTTTCTTCAAAAGGATTGTGGATGGATTACAGTCCTTCAAAGTCCTTCATAGGGAATGTAGGTGGATTTCAGTCCTTCAAATAGTAATGTAGGTGGATTGTAGTCCTTCAAAGGGAATGTAGATGGATTACAGTCCTTCAAAGGAAATGTACTGTAGGTAGATTACAGTCCTTCCAAGATAATGTACATGGATTACAGTCCTTTAAAGGGAATGTACTGCAGGTGGATTACAGTCCTTCCAACGGAACGTAGGTGGAATACAGTCCTTCAAAGGGAACGTAGGTGGATTACAGTCCTTCAGAGGGAATGTAGGTGGATTACAGTCCTTCAAAGGGAATTTAGGTGGATTAGAGTCCTTCAAAGGGAATGCAATGTAGGCGAGTTACAGTCCTTCCAAAGGAATGTAGGTGGAATACAGTCATTCAAAGGTAATGTAGGTGGACTACAGTCCTTCATAGGGTACGTAGGTGGATTACAGTCCTTCATATGGAATATAGGTGGATTACAGTCCTTCATAGAGAATATAGGTGGATTACAGTCCTTCATAGGGAATGCAGGTGGATTACAGTCCTTCAAAGGGAATGTAAGTGAATCACAGTCCATCAAAGGTAATGTAGGTGGACTACAGTCCTTCATAGGGTACGTAGGTGAATTACAGTCCTTTATATGGAATATAGGTGGATTACAGTCCTTCATAGGGAATGTAGGTGGATTACAGTCCTTCAAAGGGAATGTAGGTGGATTACAGTCCTTCATAGGGAATGTAAGTGAATCACAGTCCATCAAAGAGAATGTAGGTGGATTACAGTGCTTCATAGGGAATTTAGGTGGATTGCAGTCCTTGAAACCATGCAGAAAAGGATTTCCAGTTTGTCAAGGAGCGCTTCCAGCTGATTCATTAATTACTCCGAATATTTCAAGGAATATCCAGTTTATTGTTAGACATACAACGCGTTTCGGCTATACATAAATTTAGCCTTCACCACCCTCTCACCCTTGTCTCGTAGACTCCATTGTCTTCAAAGACGATATTGATTTAGTCCTTGATACCATGACACCATCAGGTTTAAATGAACATTTGAGTTTTGTCCCATATTTCTAAATATGTTGTCTCTTATTTAGATTTTAATTTGTGTGTTTATTTCCATTAAATGCTATTTGTTTCTAACCCCTGATGATTCCTGAATCCCTTGGTGATATATTACATCATATATGGCATCATTATATCAATGATCGCATCAGAAAATGATCCTTTTGGTGGATAGGATCCTCCATCCACAACCTTGTGCTACCGAGATGACAATCTATAGTTGGTATTTGCAATACAATTTTCTTCTTGGACTTACTTTTCAAATGTGGGAATGAACTATGAAGCATTTGCTTGTTGTGGGGTAGCGTTCCCTTTACCCGCACATTATGATCTTATTAGTCACTATATTTGATCATAACAATAAAAAATGTTTTCCACTTGTAGACTCAGTGCATTAGGATTGAAACGGAACTCTGTCACTACTGATTAGCACTTTTAGGGGCAGCTATTAATTCACATTTACTTATTATATCTAGACATTATCGGGTTTATCTCTCATCTAGTTCCTTTTTCATGTTTTTATTGAATTGATAAATAGGTACACTGTCACTTTAACTTGCACATAGCACTTTATACAGGTTCCGCTTCAGAATTCATATTTAATCATTCTTATTTATGCAATATAGGTCTTATTGGCTGCTATGTATAGCAGTATTTGGTGACTGTATTCCTGCCCTTTCATTAGCCCACAATAAACATGGTAACAGGTTAGTGCGCATGCCTGATGTGCAGTGAGACTAGAAACATTGCTGACGGCATCATTCATATGATACGGTGAGGTTATGTGACGTCACAGGGGATTTCCTCTTACATGTTGAAGCCTCAAAGATGCACCATGACAGCTCTCATCATGAAAGCCTATGAGCTTGATCAAGACAAATCCTGGGCTCCTCACATCTGTTGATCTTACAGGTTGGATGAGAGGTTCTCATAAGTCAGTGCCAGGAACAGAAGGATCACGTGACTGTTACTTCTGTCTAACCAATGTCCCAGGTTTTCCTACAAAAGAACAAGAAGTCCATGGAATATCCTAATCTGCCTTCAGCTATGAGACCAGTGCCACATGATGACCCTCGTCCAGTAGCAAAGCCTCCAGAGACAAGGAGCCTAGAGGAGGCATCCAATGAAGATGTTGCTGTCCATGGGTCAGCGATGGGGAACAATGCTGATTCAGACATTGAGCCATGTATGTCTGGTGAGCCTCATCTTATATCACAGCCAGAACTTAATGACTTGTTCCAGAACTTATGTTTGCCAAAACCAAATGCAGTTACTGGCTTCAAGACTTCAAGGATGGCATTTGCTGTCACCCGCTACAAAAGTTTCTGTCTTTCGAAGCCGCTAAGATGTCATAACACAGTTTTTAGAACTGGTTGACAACCTGAGCTTTTGCACCGACATTGGTGGGTTGTTTGCAGCTTTGGATTGCTCGCATGAGTCGAGACAGTGGTGTCTCCTAATTGACTCATCAGTGTAAAGACTCCAGGCTGTCTTGTTACACAATGGTAATGTTCACCGTCCAATACCAATACTAATCAATAATTCAATATTCAAATGTTCCCAAGAATAACCGACGCTGAGATTAAGGAAGGCATTTTTGTTGGTCCACAAATCTGACACATCATGAATGACAAGCAATTCAAGGAGCTGCTGGCGGGGAATGAGAAAATTGCTTGGAAATCATTCAAGGATGATTCCCAGAATTTTTTTCGCAACAACCCAACCCCAAATTACATCAAACTGTCATCAACCTTCTGGAAGCTTACAAAGCGATGAAGTGCAACATGTCATTGAACATTCATTTCTTGCATTCACATTTGGAATTCTTCCCTGTAAATCTTGGTGCCATTAGTAATGACCATGGCGAATGGTTTCCCAAAGATATTGCTACTATGAAAAAGCGTTATCAAGTGTCCTGGACTCCATCAATGCTGGCTGACTATTGCCGGACACTAATACGGGACGCACCAGACGGTGACTACAAATGACCTAATGCTTCATAATCCGTAAAACGTCATCTCATGTTTCACAACGTTTCTAAGTAACATAGTAACATAGTTTTGAAGGCTGAAGGAAGACCTTATGTCCATCTAGTTCAGCCTATTTTTAGTGCAGCTGTTCTGCATTGTTGATCCAGGGGAAGGCAAAAAACCCACAGAGGAGAAGCCAATTTTCTCCATAGGGAAAAAAATTCCTTCCCCTAAGCTGGGTCAACCATCTACCTATAATATTCTTTATTCGTAACCTTCTATACTGTTACTCACAAGAAAAGCCTCCATTCCTTTCTTAAATTCATTCAGTGAGTTGGCCATCACCACTTCCTCAGGAAGAGAATTCCAGAGCCTCACTGCTGTTACCGTGAAGAACCCTCTTCTATGCTGGTGCAGAAATTGTCTTTCCTCCAAGCGAAGAGAATGCCCCCTTGTTCTTGTCACAGTCCTTGGTACAAACAGTTCATTGGAGAGATCGCTGTATTGCCCTCTGATATACTTGTACATATATATTAGGTCTCCCCTAAGTCTTCTCTTTTCTAGAGTAAATAGACCTAATTTTGATAACCTTTCTGGGTATTGTAGTGAACCAACTCCATTTATCATTTTAGTAGCCCGCCTTTGAACCCTTTCAAGTTCAGTAAAGTGATGCAGACGATCTGAAATTATATTTCTGCTGGGCTCTAATGGGTTTATTATAATCACGTCACATTTTCAAGGAAGCAAAACTTTGGAAAAAATGTGTTGCCCAGTGTAACATGGAGATTTGTCATTTCCTAATGATATCATTGCATTACATATTTAGGATTGGTACAATCTAATATATTATATTTATTCAGATTTTTTTATTCAGATTTTAGGAACAAATGTGCTGGCAAATCCTGATAATGGAAAATCGTAGCCCCCGGAGATCCATGAGTCTGTCAGTGTGAGTATCACAGATGGAGATGTCTGTGTGTAATGACTCTATAGAATAGGTGACTCTCACTTTTTGTATTGAAGAACTGAAATCAATTCCCTTTTGATGATCTTCTAATGATGTGAGAGGCTCCTGTATAGAGACTCTCCTTTTTTCCATGATCGGGGCTCTTGTTTAGGAATCTAATGTACGGAGTGTGACCTGGTCAATTTCTTATGGACTAATATGTAGACTCATTTTATAGTACTGACCTAGAAAACAAGGATTCTGAAATCTCAGCGTTTTTTTAAATCAGTGGTTTGTCAAGTGTTTCAGGAGTTTTGCAGCAAATTTTACTTATTCAAGTGAATTAAAAAATGCATGTAAAAGCACAGCAAATACTTGTATTCAGCATGGGAAAAAACCAGACAGAGCCAGAAAACAGTCACATGCCATACGGACCATCAGAGTGACAGAGTGATGCTAGCCCATTGTGACATCACTGGCGATGCTAGCCCATTGTGACATCACTGGTGATGCTAGCCCATTGTGACATCACTGGTGATGCTAGCCAATTATGACATCACTGGTGATGCTAGCCCATTATGATATCACTGGTGATGCTAGCCCATTATGATATCACTGGTGATGCTAGCCCATTATGACATCACTGGTGATGCTAGCCCATTATGACATCACTGGTGATGCTAGCCCATTATGACATCACTGGTGATGCTAGCCCATTATGACATCACTGGTGATGCTAGCCCATTATGACATCACTGGTGATGCTAGCCCATTATGACATCACTGGTGATGCTAGCCCATTATGACATCACAGGTGATTCTTGGCCATTGTGACATCACAGCTCAGTCCCTACTTATAGAATGTTCACAGGGTCACCGGTGCCATTTATGGTTCTATAGTGACTGAGAGCGTTTGCAATTTTTCACTATGTCTGGATTATGTCTGAGCGATTTTCAGGTAGATGCTCTGTTGGAGACTTACCAACAATCTCCCTAACACTGAGCTTCTACCACCCGATGGCGTCCTCTGTTTCACTCACCGGCTGGTGGTGGAGCTAGTCAATGACTGCCTGACCAAAAACAATGAAGATAAACTAACATCAGAGTATCTGACGGATTTACGTCACAACATCAGAACATTACTACAGCAGGTAAGTGGCGGACACTCGGCACAAATCTTCTCCATAGTCATAGATAATAATTGTGGGAGAGAAGCTTCTTCTTTCCTTCCATATAAAACACAACGAGTCCCTAGATATGCAGAGAGGAGCAGAGGACACATACAATGGCCGCCTCCATTGTTTCCTTTCTTATCTCTGAATTTTTCTTTTTGTGTCTTTTCTTCTTTATAGGCTGAAAATAGATCTCAATATGGAGATTTGGCTTTTGTTAAGGAACTGGCCGAAGAAGTCCTGCATGTATTAGAAGGTCCGGCCTGCTCGCCGGAACGCCCGGTAAGGAGCCATCATCTTCTCTATCACACGTCCTTGTTTTCTGATCTTCTCCAGATCACCAATCAGATATCAGAAGATCTGGTGTCACATAATCCACATAAGTGAGAGACTTTTCTAAGAAAAGCTCTCATGATGGCGCGTGATTTGTAGAGTTACAGTTGGTGCATCAGTAAATGTTGGTTTACTCCTTCCTGATTCATGTATTTGGTGATTTAGTGAAATCTTCCACATATTAATTAACTGTATTATATCTATCAGGAAACACCAGAAGGCGACGACGAATATGGGGCGACTGTGACCCCGGAAACCCCTGACTCTAATAGGAGTCAGCCGGAGCTGAGCAGCGATCTGATCACAGGTGAACCGATCACATAACCTCCTACAAGGAATCTCCAGATATTACACAGCAGGGAATAATGGCAGATCACTCTCTACTCCATGGAATGGGACCTGTCAGCACATGTTACATATAGGAGTGGTGGGATGACGGTGTAGGACGTTCCCCTATTATATCCAGATATTACACAGCAGGGAATAATGGTAGATCACTCTCTACTCCATGTAATGGACCTGTCAGCACATGTTACATATAGGAGTGGTGGGATGACGGTGTAGGACGCTCCCCTATTATATCCAGATATTACACAGCAGGGAATAATGGCAGATCACTCTCTACTCCATGGAATGGGACCTGTCAGCACATGTTACATATAGGAGTGGTGGGATGACGGTGTAGGACGTCCCCCTATTATATACAGATATTACACAGCAGGGAATAATGGTAAATCACTCTCTACTCCATGTAATGGGACCTGTCAGCACATGTTACATATAGGAGTGGTGGGATGACGGTGTAGGACGCTCCCCTATTATATACAGATATTACACAGCAGGGAATAATGGCAGATCACTCTCTACTCCATGGAATGGGACCTGTCAGCACATGTTACATATAGGAGGGGTGGGATGACGGTGTAGGACGTCCCCCTATTATATACAGATATTACACAGCAGGGAATAATGGTAGATCACTCTCTACTCCATGTAATGGGACCTGTCAGCACATGTTACATATAGGAGTGGTGGGATGACGGTGTAGGACGTTCCCCTATTATATCCAGATATTACACAGCAGGGAATAATGGCAGATCACTCTCTACTCCATGGAATGGGACCTGTCAGCACATGTTACATATAGGAGTGGTGGGATGACTGTGTAGGACGTCCCCCTATTATATACAGATATTACACAGCAGGGAATAATGGTAGATCACTCTCTACTCCATGTAATGGGACCTGTCAGCACATGTTACATATAGGAGTGGTGGGATGACGGTGTAGGACGCTCCCCTATTATATACAGATATTACACAGCAGGGAATAATGGCAGATCACTCTCTACTCCATGTAATGGGACCTGTCAGCACATGTTACATATAGGAGTGGTGGGATGACGGTGTAGGACGTTCCCCTATTATATCCAGATATTACACAGCAGGGAATAATGGCAGATCACTCTCTACTCCATGTAATGGGACCTGTCAGCACATGTTACATATAGGAGTGGTGGGATGACGGTGTAGGACATTCCCCCTATTATATCCAGATATTACACAGCAGGGAATAATGGCAGATCACTCTCTACTCCATGTAATGGACCTGTCAGCACATATTACATATAGGAGTGGTGGGATGACGGTGTAGGACGTTCCCCTATTATATCCAGATATTACACAGCAGGGAATAATGGCAGATCACTCTCTACTCCATGGAATGGGACCTGTCAGCACATGTTACATATAGGAGTGGTGGGATGACGGTGTAGGACGTTCCCCTATTATATACAGATATTACACAGCAGGGAATAATGGTAGATCACTCCCTACTCCATGTAATGGACCTGTCAGCACATGTTACATATAGGAGTGGTGGGATGACGGTGTAGGACGTTCCCCTATTATATCCAGATATTACACAGCAGGGAATAATGGCAGATCACTCTCTACTCCATGTAATGGGACCTGTCAGCACATGTTACATATAGGAGTGGTGGGATGACGGTGTAGGACGTTCCCCTATTATATACAGATATTACACAGCAGGGAATAATGGCAGATCACTCTCTACTCCATGTAATGGGACCTGTCAGCACATGTTACATATAGGAGTGGTGGGATGACGGTGTAGGATGTTCCCCTATTATATCCAGATATTACACAGCAGGGAATAATGACAGATCACTCTCTACTCCATGTAATGGGACCTGTCAGCACATGTTACATATAGGAGTGGTGGGATGACGGTGTAGGACGTTCCCCTATTATATACAGATATTACACAGCAGGGAATAATGGCAGATCACTCTCTACTCCATGGAATGGGACCTGTCAGCACATGTTACATATAGGAGTGGTGGGATGACGGTGTAGGACGTTCCCCTATTATATCCAGATATTACACAGCAGGGAATAATGGCAGATCACTCTCTACTCCATGTAATGGGACCTGTCAGCACATGTTACATATAGGAGTGGTGGGATGACGGTGTAGGACGTTCCCCTATTATATACAGATATTACACAGCAGGGAATAATGGTAGATCACTCTCTACTCCATGTAATGGGACCTGTCAGCACATGTTACATATAGGAGTGGTGGGATGACGGTGTAGGACGTTCCCCTATTATATCCAGATATTACACAGCAGGGAATAATGGCAGATCACTCTCTACTCCATGTAATGGGACCTGTCAGCACATGTTACATATAGGAGTGGTGGGATGACGGTGTAGGACGTTCCCCCTATTATATCCAGATATTACACAGCAGGGAATAATGGCAGATCACTCTCTATTCCATGTAATGGACCTGTCAGCACATATTACATATAGGAGTGGTGGGATGACGGTGTAGGACGTTCCCCTATTATATCCAGATATTACACAGCAGGGAATAATGGCAGATCACTCTCTACTCCATGGAATGGGACCTGTCAGCACATGTTACATATAGGAGTGGTGGGATGACGGTGTAGGACGTTCCCCTATTATATACAGATATTACACAGCAGGGAATAATGGCAGATCACTCTCTACTCCATGGAATGGGACCTGTCAGCACATGTTACATATAGGAGTGGTGGGATGACGGTGTAGGACGTTCCCCTATTATACACAGATATTACACAGCAGGGAATAATGGCAGATCACTCTCTACTCCTTGGAATGGGACCTGTCAGCACATGTTACATATAGGAGTGGTGGGATGACGGTGTAGGACGTTCCCCTATTATATACAGATATTACACAGCAGGGAATAATGGTAGATCACTCTCTACTCCATGTAATGGGACCTGTCAGCACATGTTACATATAGGAGTGGTGGGATGACGGTGTAGGACGTTCCCCTATTATATCCAGATATTACACAGCA
The DNA here is from genome assembly GCF_039654945.1 of Dendrobates tinctorius. Classification (NCBI taxonomy): domain Eukaryota; kingdom Metazoa; phylum Chordata; class Amphibia; order Anura; family Dendrobatidae; genus Dendrobates; species Dendrobates tinctorius. The sequence continues at coordinate 6,718,761 of NW_027361685.1, forward strand.
GGGAATAATGGCAGATCACACTCTACTCCATGTAATGGGACCTGTCAGCACATGTTACATATAGGAGTGGTGGGATGACGGTGTAGGACGTTCCCCCTATTATATCCAGATATTATACAGCAGGGAATAATGGCAGATCACTCTCTACTCCATGTAATGGAACCTGTCAGCACATATTACATATAGGAGTGGTGGGATGACGGTGTAGGACATTCCCCTATTATATCCAGATATTACACAGCAGGGAATAATGGCAGATCACTCCCTACTCCATGTAATGGGACCTGTCAGCACATGTTACATATAGGAGTGGTGGGATGACGGTGTAGGACGTTCCCCTATTATATACAGATATTACACAGCAGGGAATAATGGCAGATCACTCTCTACTCCATGGAATGGGACCTGTCAGCACATGTTACATATAGAAGTGGTGGGATGATGGTGTAGGACGTTCCCCTATTATATACAGATATTACACAGCAGGGAATAATGACAGATCACTCCCTACTCCATGTAATGGACCTGTCAGCACATGTTACATATAGGAGTGGTGGGATGACGGTGTAGGACGTTCCCCTATTATATCCAGATATTACACAGCAGGGAATAATGGCAGATCACTCTCTACTCCATGTAATGGGACCTGTCAGCACATGTTACATATAGGAGTGGTGGGATGACGGTGTAGGACGTTCCCCCTATTATATCCAGATATTACACAGCAGGGAATAATGGCAGATCACTCTCTACTCCATGTAATGGACCTGTCAGCACATATTACATATAGGAGTGGTGGGATGACGGTGTAGGACGTTCCCCTATTATATCCAGATATTACACAGCAGGGAATAATGGCAGATCACTCTCTACTCCATGGAATGGGACCTGTCAGCACATGTTACATATAGGAGTGGTGGGATGACGGTGTAGGATGCTCCCCTATTATATACAGATATTACACAGCAGGGAATAATGGCAGATCACTCTCTACTCCATGTAATGGGACCTGTCAGCACATGTTACATATAGGAGTGGTGGGATGACGGTGTAGGACGCTCCCCTATTATATACAGATATTACACAGCAGGGAATAATGACAGATCACTCCCTACTCCATGTAATGGGACCTGTCAGCACATGTTACATATAGGAGTGGTGGGATGACGGTGTAGGACGTTCCCCTATTATATCAAGATATTACACAGCAGGGAATAATGGCAGATCACTCTCTACTCCATGTAATGTAACCTGTCAGCACATGTTACATATAGGAGTGGTGGGATGACGGTGTAGGACATTCCCCTATTATATACAGATGTTACACAGCAGGGAATAATGGCAGATCACTCTCTACTCCATGTAATGGGACCTGTCAGCACATGTTACATATAGGAGTGGTGGGATGACGGTGTAGGACGTTCCCCTATTATATCCAGATATTACACAGCAGGGAATAATGGCAGATCACTCTCTACTCCATGTAATGTAACCTGTCAGCACATGTTACATATAGGAGTGGTGGGATGACGGTGTAGGACATTCCCCTATTATATACAGATGTTACACAGCAGGGAATAATGGCAGATCACTCTCTACTCCATGTAATGGACCTGTCAGCACATGTTACATATAGGAGTGGTGGGATGACGGTGTAGGACGTTCCCCTATTATATACAGATATTACACAGCAGGGAATAATGGTAGATCACTCTCTACTCCATGTAATGGAACCTGTCAGCACATGTTACATATAGGAGTGGTGGGATGACGGTGTAGGACGTTCCCCTATTATATCCAGATATTACACAGCAGGGAATAATGGCAGATCACTCCCTACTCCATGTAATGGACCTGTCAGCACATATTACATATAGGAGTGGTGGGATGACGGTGTAGGACGTTCCCCTATTATATCCAGATATTACACAGCAGGGAATAATGGCAGATCACTCTCTACTCCATGTAATGGAACCTGTCAGCACATGTTACATATAGGAGTGGTGGGATGACGGTGTAGGACGTTCCCCTATTATATACAGATATTACACAGCAGGGAATAATGGTAGATCACTCTCTACTCCATGTAATGGAACCTGTCAGCACATGTTACATATAGGAGTGGTGGGATGACGGTGTAGGACGTTCCCCTATTATATCCAGATATTACACAGCAGGGAATAATGGCAGATCACTCCCTACTCCATGTAATGGACCTGTCAGCACATATTACATATAGGAGTGGTGGGATGACGGTGTAGGACGTTCCCCTATTATATCCAGATATTACACAGCAGGGAATAATGGCAGATCACTCTCTACTCCATGTAATGGAACCTGTCAGCACATATTACATATAGGAGTGGTGGGATGACGGTGTAGGACGTTCCCTTATTATATCCAGATATTACACAGCAGGGAATAATGGCAGATCACTCTCTACTCCATGTAATGGACCTGTCAGCACATGTTACATATAGGAGTGGTGGGATGATGGTGTAGGACATTCCCCTATTATATACAGATGTTACACAGCAGGGAATAATGGCAGATCACTCTCTACTCCATGGAATGGGACCTGTCAGCACATGTTACATATAGGAGTGGTGGGATGACGGTGTAGGACGTTCCCTTATTATATCCAGATATTACACAGCAGGGAATAATGGCAGATCACTCTCTACTCCATGTAATGGACCTGTCAGCACATGTTACATATAGGAGTGGTGGGATGATGGTGTAGGACATTCCCCTATTATATACAGATGTTACACAGCAGGGAATAATGGCAGATCACTCTCTACTCCATGGAATGGGACCTGTCAGCACATGTTACATATAGGAGTGGTGGGATGACGGTGTAGGACGTTCCCCCTATTATATACAGATATTACACAGCAGGGAATAATGGCAGATCACTCTCTACTCCATGGAATGGGACCTGTCAGCACATGTTACATATAGGAGTGTGCAGCGAGGGTGGGGGTCCTCATTCATGTGATGATTGGGGGTCCGCCACCACTTACCTTACATTAATCTATGGATGCACCATACGTCCGTATTATTCCCGTTTACAGACGTCTTGTTATTTCTCCCTTATGTTGCGGTATTATGTATGTAGGATTGATATCGACTAATATATTTTATTTCTTCATCACTTTATCACTATTTTAGTACCATCAGCGCTGGCGAATCCCAACAGTGGAATCTGTGGGATCCCGGAGATCCAAGAATCTGCCGGTGTAAGTATTATAGAGCCATAGGGGTGTCTGTGTATCACCAGATCATGGGGTGTGAGTGACCCGTCCAGTATTATCCCCATATAACCATGGGACGGCTCTGTTATAAGCGTAGATGACTCTATGGTGTTAGAGAATAGTATTTATAGTAAATGGAATCTGTCACCAGGTTTATGCTGCTGACAGATTCATCCTGAGATGTTTTCCTGCAGCTTCTAGATCTTAGTATTATTTCTAATTCTTTTTTAGGACTTGATGAAATCATTGATCCCGGCAGGAGAACCGCGTATGAGCGACTATGAAACATCTAAACTGATCGGCAGAGGAGGTTTTGGGTGAGATTTCTGTTCCCATAATCCCCATTTCTCAGGGTTCCCTATGACAATGCTTCGGCCTCTGTGCTCTGCCAGTCAGTGTTGTCATAGGGAAACGATTGGAGTCCACATCTCCAGGTCACTATTCAGCTCAGTTATCTACAGCTGAGCGAACTGTTCTGTAACCAATCAGTCTGTAAGGAAAGGGATGATATAATAGACGACACTCCCCGGTCCTAGACCTCCTCTGCTCTTCTGCTTCCGCCTACACCAGTTTCCCTGTCCTCCGCATCGATCTTAGGTTTTTTGGGGCCCCATTATGGAGCTGATAAGAGTAATTGGTTGCACACGGTCACGTGAGGGGTGACACGATACTGACGGTAATGACATCTGCACCCCCACCCTCCACCATAACCATGTGAGTCCGATCACCGGCCCCAGCAGCAGAAGGAAGAACAGCCAAAGACCGGCACAGAGGATGGAGCACTGCAATGATGGATGGGCAGGGACGAGGACAAGTGGGTCTAATGTGTTTAATTAAATTTTAACCTCTTCCTGCCCCTCCATTTATTCTGCCACGGGCTGTGGAGAAAGCCAAAAACCAACTTCTTACGACTATTGGAGCATTTTCAATTTTATCCAATTTTTATTTTTACTGAATCCTATCTATTGGTGGGTTATAGGGAATCTGCCCAAGATGAATTTCGGTAGATTCTCTCATCTACAATGTGACCTGGTGAGGGCAGACGTGGCGTGGTGCAGACCTCCCATCATCTATGGAGTGTTATTTCATGGGTTCTAGATGTGGATTTCTAGCTGCTATTATACATTAGTATAAAAGATCATGGAATGACTTGTGTATATAGACTGTTAATAAGGATTTATTATAAACCATGGATTCTCCTTCTCTTCAGGGCCGTCTACCTAGTGCGCCACAAAGAATCACAACAGACCTTTGCCATGAAGAAAGTGACCAAGAGGAGCCTGAAAACTCCTATTAGAGTGGACATGGCCTTTCTGGAGCGGGACATCCTAACATTCGCAGATTGTCCCTTTGTGGCCTCCATGCTCTGCTCTTTCCCTACGAGATCTGACCTGTGTATGGTCATGGAGTATGTAGGAGGTAGGACCCACACCTTGTGTTATATTCAGCCCATGTCTGCTGACATCTTATCACCTCTCACATCATTAAGACTTATCCCCATGGATGGTTACATCCCCACAGAGCATTTACTATAGGTTATCTCTTACCATGGTGCCCGGAAAGTCATTGATGTGTGGGATCTCCCTGTCGGTCCGCACTGAGCACGTCAATATCTCCAGCTGTAGACGAGATGTGACATCACTTTATGTCATTAGTTACTTGGACAACAATTTCATCATGACCTCAGACTAATATTCTGTACATTCTGTGCTTATATATTTTCTCCTGCCCCAATGTTTCTGCTCACTTCTCTTTATAGATCATGGTGTTCTGCTGTATAAACCCCTCACCGGTCATATTTCCTTTCTTCTATAGGTGGAGACTGTCGGACCCTTCTAAACATGATGGGTCATTTCCCTGTCCCGTTGGCCCGCTTGTACTTTGCAGAAGCGGTCCTTGGTGTGGAATACCTGCATAGTTACGGTGTGGTGCACAGAGACCTGAAGCCGGAGAAGTAAGTGCATACCTGTAGTATAACAAAGGGGGGAAGTTATCCCTTATCATCTCATGGACAATAAAGCTAAAATCATCTTCTCTTTCACAGCTTCCTGATAACATCTGCTGGACATATTAAAATTAGCGACTTTGGACTTTCAAAAGTTGGTGTCATGATACCACACACCAACATCTACAAGCAATCAGCAGAGGACATCTCCAGAGAGTTCCAGGATGAGGAGGTCAGCATTACACACAGGAACTTAGCTTGTTCTGTACAAATCTCATAACTCTATTTTCTCTTCCCCACATTCTTCATTTTTAGACAGCTTTTCCACTGATATTTTATCTTCTCTAATTCTGTTATTATGTCAAGAACTTGTCATAATAATCGTTTCATCGATTCTCATCTCTATCTTCTGTTGGTTTCCAGGTGTGTGGCACCCCGTGGTACACAGCCCCTGAGGTCATCCTGAAGAAAGGCTACGGAAGACCTATTGACTGGTGGTCAATGGGCATCATATTATATGAATTTGTCCATGGCTATACACCATTTGATGGGGATTTCCAAACTGGGCTGAATAAAAATATTGTCGGTGGTAAGTAGAATAATCCCATCATTGCTTTGCCTGGTTACATGGCTTTAGTTATTTCCTTTGCTTTACCTTATAGTCCAATACAGAGGATTTATTTTCTGTAACTTTCTATATAACAGGAGATATAATTTGGGATACTTATCAAGCTACTCTATCTGATGATCAGGACCCCATCACTCAGCTGCAGGACCTCATCACTCAGCTGCTCAGTATAAATCCTGTGGATAGCCTTCTGCAGGACCTCATCAGTCAGCTGCTCAGAGCAAATCCTGTGGATAGACTTGGGACAGGTAACAGATACAATAATATCAATATTCCCTTGTTACACCGATGACGTATCACTCATGTCCATGAGGATCATTACTTCTCTATCAGCTTCATCATTTATAGTTCTCCCTACTAAGATTTTCATTCTATTTCCTACATGTCTGCTCAGTTGTGTAATTAGTTCTAATTAAGATAAACTGTTCAGATATGAAGCTGTCTCTGACAATGTCCGAATCACTTTTGTTTTCCTTTATCCAGGAGGAGCTTTTGAGATCAGGGGTCATCCATTTCTTGTTGACTTAGACTTTGATTCCCTTCTAAGTCAAAAGCTAGTGTACGTTCCTCAGCTTGTGGACACCAGCTTATTTACCAGTAAGTAGAAGGAGCCATCATCTAGACTAAGTGTCTATTTGTCTCGTCTTCCTTATTTTGTGACAATTGGTTCCCATTAATAAATGGTGACTCTATTATACTGACAATCTCTAATAACACTTCATTACCTATGTCTTGCAGACCTTTGGGATATGAAGAAACATCTCGTCTCAGAGGATGAGAAGGCCACAAGTGAGGACAATGAGAGCCTTGACTTTAAAAATTTTACATCATCTTCTGAAAGGCTTTTTAAAGTATGTGATTAATAAATCAAAAATATGTATAAAAAGACCTATGAAGGTAGACATACAATTATTTCATATCTTATTGCTTCCGCATGTAGCTCCTTACCACCGCTAACAGAATGAAGATTAATGAGAATCCCAAGTCTTCTCCAGATTGTACCCTAGAATCCAGCACAAATATCTCAGAAATGTGAGTAGATTATGGGGCTATTACTGGGATCTCGAGGCTGATTATGTGCACACCAAATATGGGACATAAATATCATAATATCAAATGCAACATCCACCATCCCATGGTTAGCAGTCAATGTGCTTTTGGCCTTAGTAATTGCTGGTAATAACAGCCTATACTCGAGGCCAGTCATGCATTTTTAGAACTGCCCACTCTGAAGGAGCGATGTATTATTATATGCCAGATATTCATGGTAGTTGTTTTCCACTCCACTCGATAAAAGTTAGTTTTGAGCAGAAGACCTTCCCCGCTATGGCAGTCATATGTCCTATTAGGCCTTATTGTCGGTGTTCTTATAGTGAGACAACCCCTTTTATAATGCGTTTACTTGTGATTTACATGTTTTTCTTCTTCCAAACAGGCAGAAAGAATCTGTTCCCTTATCTGATAGCGACAACGCTATTTGTTTCTTGCCATTATTGTTCCAACTGTCAGGTATGTCCATGTCTACAGCACCTACAATGGGAATGTTGACTTCAAGGCTCCAATATTTCCACATGGTTTTTCTGTAATAGGTCTCTTAAGTTTTCCATGTTTCATGTATAAATGGTGACCATGTTATACTGACAACTTCTAATAACACTTCATTACCTATGTCTTCTAGATCATTCTGAGATGAAGAAACATCTGGACTCAGAGGATGAGGAGGATCCCGAGTCCCCTCCAGAGTGTGCACCAAAATCTAGCACAAATGTCTCAGAAAAGTAAGTAGCTTATGGGGTCATTACTGGGAGCTCACCACCAAATATAGGATATAAATACCATAATATCACATGCAGCATCCACCATCCCATGATTAGCGGTCATTGTGCATTTGGTCTTAGTAACTTCTTCTGATAACAGCCCATAATTGTGGATGGTTATGCATTTTTAGTGCTGCCCCCAACACTGTAGGAGAGATGTCAAATAATAAGCCAGATATTCTTGGTACTTGTTTTCTGCTCCACTCCATAAAAGTTAGTTTTGAGCAGAAGACCTTCCCCACTATGGCAGTCATATGTCCTATTAGGCCTTATAGTCGGTGTTCTTATAGTGAGACAACCCCTTTTATAATGCGTTTACTTGTGATTTACTTGTTTTTCTTCTTCCATACAGGCAGAAAGAATCTGTCCTCATATTTGATAGTGATGATTCTACTTTTCTCTTGCCATCCTTGTCCCATCTATCAGGTATGTCCATGTCTACAGCACCAACAATGTGAATGTTGACTTCAAGGCTCAAATATCCATACATGGTTTTTATGTTTTCCATGTTTCATGTATAAATGGTGACTACGTTATACTGACAACCTCTAATAACACTTCATTACCTATGTCTTGTAGATCATTCTGAGATAAAGAAACATCTGGACTCAGAGGATGAGGAGGATCCCGAGTCCCCTCCAGAGTGTGCACCAAAATCCAGCACAAACGTTTCAGAAAAGTAAGTAGATTATGGGGTCATTACTGGGAGCTCATCACCAAATATAGGCCATAAATACCATAATATCACATGCAGCATCCACTATCCCTTGGTTAGCGGTCATTGTGCATTTGGCATTAGTAACTTCTGGTGATAACAGCCCATAATTGTGGATGGTTATGCATTTTTAGTGCTGCCCCCCAACACTATAGGAGAGATGTCATATAATATGCCAGATATTCATGGTAGTTGTTTTCTGCTCTGCTCTATAAAGGTTAGTTTTGAGCAGAAGACCTTCCCCACTATGGCAGTCATATGTCCTATTAGGCCTTATAGTCGGTGTTCTTATAGTGAGACAACCCCTTTTATAATGCGTTTACTTGTGATTTACTTGTTTTTCTTCTTCCATACAGGCAGAAAGAATCTGTCCTCATATTTGATAGTGATGATTCTGCTTTTCTCTTGCCATCCTTGTCCCAACTTTCAGGTATGTCTATGTCTACAGCACCAACAATGTGAATGTTGACTTCAAGGCTCAAATATCCATACATGGTTTTTATGTTTTCCATGTTTCATGTATAAATGGTGACTATGTTATACTGACAACCTCTAATAACACTTCATTACCTATGTCTTGTAGATCATTCTGAGATAAAGAAACATCTGGACTCAGAGGATGAGGAGGATCCCGAGTCCCCTCCAGAGTGTGCACCAAAATCCAGCACAAACGTTTCAGAAAAGTAAGTAGATTATGGGGTCATTACTGGGAGCTCATCACCAAATATAGGCCATAAATACCATAATATCACATGCAGCATCCACCATCCCTTGGTTAGCGGTCATTGTGCATTTGGCATTAGTAACTTCTGGTGATAACAGCCCATAATTGTGGATGGTTATGCATTTTTAGTGCTGCCCCCCAACACTATAGGAGAGATGTCATATAATATGCCAGATATTCATGGTAGTTGTTTTCTGCTCTGCTCTATAAAGGTTAGTTTTGAGCAGAAGACCTTCCCCACTATGGCAGTCATATGTCCTATTAGGCCTTATAGTCGGTGTTCTTATAGTGAGACAACCCCTTTTATAATGCGTTTACTTGTGATTTACTTGTTTTTCTTCTTCCATACAGGCAGAAAGAATCTGTCCTCATATTTGATAGTGATGATTCTGCTTTTCTCTTGCCATCCTTGTCCCAACTTTCAGGTATGTCTATGTCTACAGCACCAACAATGTGAATGTTGACTTCAAGGCTCAAATATCTCCACATGGTTTTTATGTTTTCCATGTTTCATGTATAAATGGTGACTACGTTATACTGACAACCTCTAATAACACTTCATTACCTATGTCTTGTAGATCATTCTGAGATAAAGAAACATCTGGACTCAGAGGATGAGGAGGATCCCGAGTCCCCTCCAGAGTGTGCACCAAAATCCAACACAAACGTTTCAGAAAAGTAAGTAGATTATGGGGTCATTACTGGGAGCTCATCACCAAATATAGGCCATAAATACCAGAATATCACATGCAGCACCCACCATCCCATGGTTAGCGGTCTTTGTGCATTTGGCTTCAGAAACCATTGGTGATAACAGCCAATATCTGCCGCCGGTCGTGCATTTTTCGTGCTGCCGACACTGTAGGAGAGATGTAGTATTACATGCCACACATTCTTAGTAGAAGGTAGCGTTGAGCAGAAGACCTTCCCTACTATGGCAGTCATATCTCCCATTAGGCCTTATAGTTGGTGTTCTTATAGACAACCCCTTTTATAATGCGTTTACTTGTGATTTATGAGTTTTTTTCTTCCTAACAGGCAGAAAGGATCTGTCCCCGTATCTGATGGAGACGACGACGCTATTACCATCTTACCATCCTCGTCCCCACTATCAGGTATGTCCATGTCTACAGCAAAAACAATGTGAATGTTGACTTCAAGGCTCCAATATCTCCACATGGTTTTTCTGTAATAGGTCTCCTTTGTTATTTATGTTGCCCATGGGCCCATACTGCATCTCTATTTCACTAATTTTGCACAGGAGCTTTTTCATGGATTCTGTGAGATGCGTTGTGGGATCCAATAACCTACATCATCATAAGGCGACATTGTCTCCTATAGTAGAATATCGCTCATCAGTGATGCACCACATGGCGGCACACAGGGCGCTTACTGCTCTATATCAGTGACACATCTAATGCCCCTCAGATGGGATTATGTACATTATATAGGACTTATTCTGCCCTATTATGATATAATACCAGATTATCAGGACTATAGGAGACAGGACTAGAACAATCCTACTATATACAGGAGACAAAGCAGATCCCATTAGGATATGGCGTTACTGAGGTTTTGTTTTTTACTTTCTGATCAGATTTTCCAGCTCAGACAGAAAGAATATCTGCAACAAATCTGAGTAAAGAAGAAAAATCAGAAAAAGGAAAAAAGGGGAAAAAGAGACGAGGTAAGTGTGAGAATCGGCCCCATGTTGTGTGATGTTAGTGAGAATCATTCATGTGGAGCAGATGTCATCTGTCAGTGATGGGATTATCACATGTATGATGGCTGACAATGACCCCTGACCTCTGTGTGATAATATTCCTCTGCCGTCCGGCCACAGTGACCGCACAGTAGTATCATGTCCGATGGCGTCCCATCACTTACATTATATTCACTTCTCTTCTCATAGGCTCCATCTTCCGCCGGATCTTATCATCCTGCCGGCGTGGATTATCCAGGGCTGCTCGAGTATTTGCTTGTTGTCACTGTTGCCCTAGAACATCTGAAAGACAGGAAACATAAGCATCCAGCGCCCTGAAGCCCAGCAGATCAATCATCACTGCTGGGCACAAAAGCGGGACTAACTCCTAGCCGCGGTCTACGGACCAAACATTGGGCATGGGCAGGGCCTTGGGGGCAGATCCCAAGTGCGCTCAACCATGTGAAATTGGAATCATGGAAAAGTTGACAGTGATTTCTCATCTTTACAACAAAATTTACAAAACCATTTTTTTTTAGCGACCACCTGTCCCTCTGATTTCCCTTTGAGGGGTTTCTATGGCAGAAAATACCCAAAAGTGACACCATTCTAAAAACTGCACCCCTCAAGGTGCTCTAAACTACATTCAAGAAGATTATTAACCCTTCAGGTGCTTCACAGGAACTAAAGCAACGTGGAAGGAAAAATGGACACTTTAATTTTTCCAACAAAAATGTTCTTTTAGCATCAATTTTTTCATTTTCACATGGGCAACAGGATAAAATGGTTCGCAAAATTTGTTGAGCAATTTCTCCTGAGTAAACCGATACCTCATATGTGGTCATAAACCACTGTTTGGGCGCACGGCAGGGCTCGGAAGGGAAGGAGCGCTATTTGACTTTTTGAATGGAAAATATGCTGGAATATTTAGCGGTTGCCATGTCGCGTTTGGAGAGCCCCTGTGTACCTAAACATTGGAGCTCCCCCTCAAGTGACCCCATTTTGGAAACTAGACCCCCAAGGAACTTATCTAGATGCATATGAGCACTTTGAACCCCCGGGTGCTTCACAAATTGATCCATAAAAATGAAAAAGTACTTTTTTTTCACAAAAATTTTCTGTCAGAGACACCGCAGTGAACTTGCTCACTGAGCCAGTGCGCGTGTCCTGAGTAAAGCGAACAGTGCTCAAAGATACCTGTGGAGCGGGCAGCAACCGAGTAGATGTGTACTTCACACCCGCAGGACCTGAAGCACGTGACTGCTAGGGGCGTGGCCTAAACTCCACAGAGCTAGGAGCTGCAAGACAATTCCTAGCAGAGTAACTGCGAGACAAAGTTACCAAGGGGCATAGACAGTGAGAATAGTCAGGACGTAGCCAATGAGTCACACACAGATATAGCTGCAAGGTACCAGAGGGGCGAGCAGAGAGTAGTCAGGTCACAGGCAATGAGTCATACACAGATAGTTGCAAGGTACAAGAGGGGCGAGCAGAGAGTAGTCAAGTCACAGGCAATGAGTCATACACAGATAATAACGCAGTACAAAATCAACAGGCAAACTCACAACGGGAAACAGAATTGGGTCAGAACCATATAAACAAGCTATAGCAACAAACAGGCACACGGGGGTCAGCACACTAGGCCAAAGGCAAAAGTATAACTGGCAGGGATTGAAGCTACCCAGGGGTTTATGAAGCTCTCCCAGAACCAGAAAGAGGCCACAATCATTAACCCCAAGTGTGCAGGTCAAAACCTGCACAGAGCTCCAGACATTAACCCCCCGGTGTGCAGCTCAAAAACCTGCACTGGGATCATGACAGTACCCCCCTCTCAACGGGGGGCCTCTGGACCCCCAGGCTTCCCCGGGTACTTGGCATGGAACGCCTGAACCAGGCGATCTGCATGTACCGAGCGAGCAGGGACCCATGAGCGCTCTTCTGGTCCATATCCCTTCCAGTGGACCAGGTACTGCAAAGAGCGGCGCACCCGCCGAGAGTCCACAATATGTCCGACCTCATACTCCAATTGACCCTCCACCAGCACTGGAGGAACAACAGTCTCAGAGTTCTCTTTGACAGATCCTGCTGGTTTCAACAGAGACTTATGGAACACATTAGATATTTTTAAGGAGGCGGGGAGACGCAACCTATATGCCACAGGGTTGACTATCTCCATAATATCGTACGGACCAATGAACTTTGGTCCCAACTTAACTGATGGTACCTTTAAGTTGATGTTACGCGTGGAGAGCCAAACCTTCTCTCCCACCTGAAACATGTCTCCCGAGGCTCTCTTTTTGTCCGCAAAATATTTGTATCTCCCCTGGGCTCGAGAGATATTACGCCGGACTTCAGCCCAGAGGTTTTTTAACCGTTGAACGGACCCCTCTGCTCCTGGACAACCGGAATCCACCCGAGAAAACTCCCCAAAATGCGGATTAAAGCCATAGTTAATCAGGAATGGGGACATGTTGGTGGACTGACTCACCCGGTTGTTAAAAGCGAATTCAGCCAACGGTAACGCATCACACCAATCCTCCTGTCTGGCGGAGGTCAGACACCTGAGAATTTGTTCCAGGGATTGATTGGTGCGTTCTGTCTGACCATTACTCTCCGGGTGATATGCCGACGAGAAGGAGAGTGAGATGCCCAATTTCATACAGAACGCCCTCCAAAATTTGGCCACAAACTGCACACCTCTGTCAGACACAACATTCAGGGGTACCCCATGCAATCGGACCACATGCTGCACAAACAATCTTGACAACGTTTCTGCTGAAGGTAATGCTGCCAAGGGAATGAAATGGGCCTGTTTAGAAAACCTATCCACCACCACCCAGATCACGGTATTGCCCCTGGAAGGTGGAAGGCCGGTAATAAAATCCATGGAAAGATGAGTCCATGGCCTATCAGGAACCGGTAAAGGTATGAGTTCCCCAGCCGGTCGGTTATGCGAGCTTTTGGAACGGGCACATATGTCACAAGCAGAAACAAATTCCTTGACATCGGTCCTTGATACCTGGATGAGCACTCAGCCTAGAATCATCAAACTCCTGCAGAAGTCTAGGCCGCAATGAATCTGGAACAAACAGTTTATCGCTTGGCCTGGTTGCCGGAGCTAGGGCTTGAGCCCTTAGGATTTTTTGTTCCAACTCAGTTGAGACCCCCGCCACTACCACCCCTGGGGGAAGAATGGAGGACGGCGGCTCAGGGGGAGACACTGGATCAAAACTTCTGGACAGGGCATCCGCTTTAACATTTTTGGACCCCGGTCGAAAAGTAATTGAGAACTGAAATCGTGAAAAAAAAGTGACCAACGGGCCTGTCTAGGAGTAAGCCTCTTAGCAGATTCAAGGTATGCCAAATTTTTGTGATCCGTGACAACCGTGATAGGGTGAGCCGCCCCTTCCAAAAAGTGCCTCCATTCCTCAAACGCCAGCTTGATCGCAAGAAGTTCTCTATTGCCTACATCATAGTTTTTCTCAGCTGAAGAGAACTTCTTGGAGAAGAAGGCACAGGGTTTGAGATTGGTAAGGGTGGCCGGACCCTGGGACAGCACAGCCCCCACCCCCACTTCAGAAGCATCCACCTCCACAATGAATGGTTTGGACGGGTCAGGTTGCACCAACACCGGGGCAGACATGAAACATTTCTTAATCGCTGAGAAGGATTCCTTAGCGAGTACAGACCAATTTTTTACATCAGCTCCCTTCTGGGTAAGATCTGTGAGTGGTTTCACCACTTGTGAGAAACCTTTAATGAATCTCCGATAATAGTTCGCAAATCCTAAGAAGCGCTGGAGCCCCTTGAGATCTCGAGGCTGAACCCAGTCAGCGATCGCCAGCACCTTCTTAGGATCCATATGAAACCCCTCAGAGGACACAATCAACCCCAAAAAAGACAGCTCCTGTACAAAAAACAAACATTTTTCCAATTTGGCGAACAATTGGTTCTCCCTGAGTCTCTGGAGAACTGTCTTTAGATGTTGCAAGTGAGATTGACTGTCCGGGGAATACACCAAAATATCATCCAAATAAATAATAACAAAACGGCCTATCAGATCAGAAAACACAACGTTGATGAAATTTTGGAAAATAGCGGGTGCATTAGTTAACCCAAATGGCATTACCAGGTTCTCAAAGAGTCCTTCTGATGTGAGGAATTCCGTTTTCCACTCGTCCCCTTCCCGAACCCTTATCAGATTGTAGGCCCCCCGCAGATCTAACTTGGAGAACCATTGGGCCCCAGCTAACTCGTTACATAAGTCTGGGATGAGGGGAAGCGGGTAAGAGTTCCTAACCGTTATCTTGTTCAGTTCCCGAAAGTCGAGGCACGGCCGCAAACCACCATCTTTTTTCTTCACAAAGAAGAACCCTGCTGCCACAGGTGACACAGAAGGCCTGATATGCCCTTTGCGGAGACTCTCAGCTATGTACTCCTTCATGGCTTGGCGCTCTGGCCCAGACAAATTGAACAATCGAGCCTTAGGTAACTTGGCTCCGGGTACTAAATCAATGGCACAATCATAGGGTCTATGTGGTGGCAGCGCCTCAGCCTCACTTTCGGAAAAAACGTCTTTGAAATCTTTCAGGTACTCCGGAATACCTTCCAGATCGACAGACGACACAGACATGGATTTAACAGCGTTAACAAGATGTCCCCGGTTACCACATTTATTATTGCATCCCCATTGAGTGATTTCCCCTGTAACCCAATCAATGGTAGGATTATGGCGTTGAAGCCAAGGCATCCCCAGTACCAGTCCTGCAGGCAAGTTATCTAGCACCAGACAACTTAGTTTCTCCACATGAGTGGAACCCACTTTTAGAGAAAAAAGTTCAGACCTGCAACAGATACCATCTTGGGTAAGAGGAGATGAGTAAATTGCCACAAGTTTAACAGGATCATGAAGCCTGACTGTCCCTATCTTATTAAGTGTCATAACCTTGGTATCAATCAGGTTCACAGCCGATCCGCAGTCAATAAAAGCAGTAGTCTGAACAGGACCATAACCAAGTTCCAGTTCCACCTGCAGCACCATCTTTGCACATGAGGAAAATTGTACCTGAAGGTCTGGGTAGCCTCCTCGATTACTACCCAGACCTAGTCGTTTCCCGCCATCTTGGAGGATGACGGACAGGAGGGGCAGTCCTTCTTCCAATGTCCAGATTTCCCATAATAGAAGCACAACTGCTTTTCCCGGCGGCGTCTTCTTTCCTTTCCCTCACAGGTGACAGTGCTCACCTCCATAGCCATAGGAAGAGCCTGGGTCTCATCTCCACTGAAGAATAAGGGTGTTTTCCGTTGCATAATGCCTCTAGCCCGCAGCCTGCGATCCATGCGAACCGCTTGGACCATGGCATCCTCCAGGGAGTCAGGCGGAGGATGGAGTGCCAAAGCATCCTTCAGACGTTCACACAGGCCTCTGTGGAACAGCCCCCGAAGGGCGGCATCACTCCAGGAAATCTCCGCTGCCCAACGTCTGAATTCAGTACAGAACCATTCGGCCGAGTGCTCCCCCTGACAGACACTCATTACTTTGTCCTCAGCCAACCGCACTCTATCAGGCTCATCATAAATAAGCCCTAAGGCTTCAAAAAATGCATCCACAGACATTCTCTCAGGGGCAGAAGAGGAAAGTGAGAATGCCCAGGCTTGTGGTGACCCCCTAAGCAGGGACATCACCACCCCCACCCTCTGTTTCTCATCCCCAGAGGAGCGGGGTCTCAAAGAAAAAAAAAGAGCTTACAGCCCTCCTTAAATGCCCTGAACTCATCCTTGTTACCAGAAAACATATCTGGCAATTTAACCGGGGATTCAGGTGGGACTAAAATGACATCTCTATTCCCCACCTGCTGGAAGCCTGCGGAAAGTACCCCCTGAACTGAGTCCTCAACCCGCCGTTGGGACTGGGCCAGAGCTTGGTGTTCCAAACTAAGCTTCTGCAGTGACTGAGTCAAGCTTTTCACCTGCTCAGATAAAGCACATATTGGGTCCATGCTGCAGAAGTGAGGAGAGAAAAAAAAATTGTAGGCCAGTTATAATGTCAGAGACACCGCACTGAACTTGCTCACTGAGCCAGTGCACGTGTCCTGAGTAAAGCGAAACAGTGCTCAAAGATACCTGTGGAGCGGGCAGCAACCGAGTAGATGTGTACTTCACACCCGCAGGAACTGAAGCACGTGACTGCTAGGGGCGTGGCCTAAACTCCACAGAGCTAGGAGCTGCAAGACAATTCCTAGCAGAGTAACTGCGAGACAAAGTTACCAAGGGGCATAGACAGAGAGAATAGTCAGGACGTAGCCAATGAGTCACACACAGATATAGCTGCAAGGTACCAGAGGAGCGAGCAGAGAGTAGTCAGGTCACAGGCAATGAGTCATACACAGATAGTTGCAAGGTACAAGAGGGGCGAGCAGAGAGTAGTCAGGTCACAGGCAATGAGTCATACACAGATAATAACGCAGTACAAAATCAACAGGCAAATTCACAACGGGAAACAGAATCGGGTCAGAACCATATAAACAAGCTATAGCAACAAACAGGCACACGGGGGTCAGCACACTAGGCCAAAGGCAAAAGTATAACTGGCAGGGATTGAAGCTACCCAGGGGTTTATGAAGCTCTCCCAGAACCAGAAAGAGGCCACAATCATTAACCCCAAGTGTGCAGGTCAAAACCTGCACAGAGCTCCAGACATTAACCCCTGGTGTGCAGCTCAAAAACCTGCACTGGGATCATGACATTTTCTTTTAGCATCAATTTTTTCATTTTCACATGGGTAACAGGATAAAATGGATCCTAAAAT
Organism: Dendrobates tinctorius; assembly: GCF_039654945.1. Classification (NCBI taxonomy): domain Eukaryota; kingdom Metazoa; phylum Chordata; class Amphibia; order Anura; family Dendrobatidae; genus Dendrobates; species Dendrobates tinctorius. The sequence goes on from NW_027361685.1 coordinate 6,736,357, forward strand.
TTGTTGGGCAATTTCTCATGAGTACACCGATACCTCATGTCATGTTTGCAGAGCCCTTGATGTGCCTAAACAGTGGAACCCCCCCACAAGTGACACCATTTTGGAAACTAGACCCTCCAAGGAACTTATCTAGATGTGTGGTGAGAACTTTGAACCCCTAAGTGCTTCACAGAAGTTTATAACGTAGAGTCATTGTTACAGAACCCCCCCAGCACACCGAATAGGAGATGTGTGCCCTTAATGCAGCAACCGACCTGCTGCCACCCCCTGGGCAGAAGTAAGCAAGATATGCCACTTCTGACCTCCCCCCACCTTTGTAAATCCCACGGCTATTGTAATGTACGTCTGGCGTCTTAATTGGAGCCTGTTATCTACTGGCCTGACTAGAGTTGAGCGAAACGGGTCGAAAAAATTGAAAAGTCGCCGACTTTTGGCAAAGTCGGGTTTCATGAAACGAAACCCGACCCTAGGATGAGGTCGGACACGAGGTCGGCGACTTACGCGCCAAAGTCGCGTTTCAAAAGTTTGTTTTGCGCTCTTTTTCAGCCAATCAGGATCCATGGACACTGTGGGCAACGTGATGACCTAGGCACGGGTCACCACCATCTTTCAGAAGGGCATGCAAGTGATTGGCTTGCTTTGGTGGGCGTCACAGGGGGTATAAAAGGGCGTGCACGCCGACCGCCATCTTACTTCTGCCGATCTTAGTATAGGGAGAGGTTGCTGCTGATTCTGTAGGGAGAGCGTTAGGCAGGGAAGAAGACAAAAAAACTGCTTCTGCTGCTAGCGATTTGGCCTGCACAAGACACAAGTCACTGTGTGTGCAGTGCAAGTGGAGGCTATATTGTGGTGTATCAGTGGTGTTGGTTGTTGGGCTGCCTTTTAAGGCTTCCTGACACGCTGGCATTGCTATTTTCCCACTGCTCCGCAAACTGCTTTTTTAAAAGCAATCCAATCTCCCTTATCCTCTAGTCACTTTTGTCACAGCTGTGCCATCGAGCCTGTCACATAGCGCTCAGATATCAGTGGGCCTCACACAATCCACAAGTGTCCAGTGTCCAAAAGTGTGCGCAGAGATTCAAAATCTCCATTATCCTCTCATCACTTTGGTCACAGGCAGCTGTGCCATCGAGCGTGTCACATAGCGCTCAGATATCAGTGGGCCTCACACAATCCACAAGTGTCCAGTGTCCAAAAGTGTGCGCAGAGATTCAAAATCTCCATTATCCTCTCGTCACTTTGGTCACAGGCAGCTGTGCCATCGAGCGTGTCACATAGCGCTCAGATATCAGTGGGCCTCACACAATCCACAAGTGTCCAGTGTCCAAAAGTGTGCGCAGAGATTCAAAATCTCCATTATCCTCTCGTCACTTTGGTCACAGCTGTGCCATCGAGCCTGTCACATAGCGCTCAGATATCAGTGGGCCTCACACAATCCACAAGTGTCCAGTGTCCAAAAGTGTGCGCAGAGATTCAAAATCTCCATTATCCTCTCGTCACTTTTGTCACAGGCAGCTGTGCCATCGAGCCTGTCACATAGCGCTCAGATATCAGTGGGCCTCACACAATCCACAAGTGTCCAGTGTCCAAAAGTGTGCGCAGAGATTCAAAATCTCCATTATCCTCTCGTCACTTTGGTCACAGGCAGCTGTGCCATCGAGCGTGTCACATAGCGCTCAGATATCAGTGGGCCTCACACAATCCACAAGTGTCCAGTGTCCAAAAGTGTGCGCAGAGATTCAAAATCTCCATTATCCTCTCGTCACTTTGGTCACAGGCAGCTGTGCCATCGAGCCTGTCACATAGCGCTCAGATATCAGTGGGCCTCACACAATCCACAAGTGTCCAGTGTCCAAAAGTGTGCGCAGAGATTCAAAATCTCCATTATCCTCTCGTCACTTTGGTCACAGGCAGCTGTGCCATCGAGCGTGTCACATAGCGCTCAGATATCAGTGGGCCTCACACAATCCACAAGTGTCCAGTGTCCAAAAGTGTGCGCAGAGATTCAAAATCTCCATTATCCTCTCGTCACTTTGGTCACAGGCAGCTGTGCCATCGAGCGTGTCACATAGCGCTCAGATATCAGTGGGCCTCACACAATCCACAAGTGTCCAGTGTCCAAAAGTGTGCGCAGAGATTCAAAATCTCCATTATCCTCTCGTCACTTTGGTCACAGGCAGCTGTGCCATCGAGCCTGTCACATAGCGCTCAGATATCAGTGGGCCTCACACAATCCACAAGTGTCCAGTGTCCAAAAGTGTGCGCAGAGATTCAAAATCTCCATTATCCTCTCGTCACTTTGGTCACAGGCAGCTGTGCCATCGAGCCTGTCACATAGCGCTCAGATATCAGTGGGCCTCACACAATCCAAAAGTGTCCACTGTCCACAAGTGTGTGCAGAAATTCTAAATCTCCCCTGTCCTATAGACACCTTGTACCTTGTTTTACATTACATTACAGAATCTATGATTCTATGATTCTACTATATAGTTTGTTGGATTTTGTCTACATTTCTACCAAAAATGAGGAAGGCTGGTGGAAGAGGCCGTGGAATTGGGCGGGGGGTTGGCAGCTGGTAATGATGGTGTTGGTGGTGGATCTGATGGTAGTGGCAAGAGCAAAATAGGACCGAATGCAGGAGGTGCTGACCCTGCGTCATCGTCTGGCTACATAAGGCCTCGAACGCTTAGTTTTCTAGGAGTTGGCAAACCGCTTTTAAAGGCAGAGCATCAGGAAAAAGTTTTGTCTTACATTGCTGACTCAGCCTCCAGCTCTATCGCCTCCTCTTCTTCAGTTGTAAAAAGTAAAAGCACTGAGTCGTCATTGGAGGCTCATGTTCATGAACCACACCTTTCCTTGTGTCCTTCACCCCAACCAAGATTGAAGGATGACGCAGGCCATACTACTGATTACTCCATGGAGCTGTTTTCACATACCATGCCTGGATTATCAAGTCAAATGGTGAATTACCCAGGCCAAGATGAATCTGACATGGAGTGCACTGATGCACAGCCGCTGATGGATGATTCTGCTGGTACATTCACTCAGAGCACTACATTGTCCTCGCAGTGTACAGAGCCAGATTTTGACCCTGATGAGACTCAGGTGCCCCTTCCCGCACACTATACCACCATACACGGTGACACAGAGAAAGGTGCACATGACATAGAAGAGGAGGTGATGGATGACCCAGTTGTTGACCCAGATTGGCATCCATTGGGGGAAGAGGGTGCTGCTCCCAATAGCTCAGATGAGGAGCATCCACAGCAGACATCGACATCGCAACAGCTGTTATCTGGCAGGCCCGGAGCACTCCAAAGACAGGTTCCAAACATCAAAAGAGTTGCTGGACAGCTTGTCCAGAGGGTCAAAAGATCACAGCGTGCTAGGCCGCAAAATGTCTGCCAAAGTAGGAAGAGTGCAGTGTGGCACTTTTTTGAACAAAATCCTCATGATCAGGCCAAGGTTATCTGTAAGAAGTGCGCAAAGACCTTTAGCCGAGGGAAAAATCTGAAAAATTTGAATACCAGTTGCATGCTTAGACATTTAACCAGCATGCACTTGCAAGCGTGGACACAACACCAAACCTCAAGTGCCACATGTGCAACTGATCACAACGAAGGTAGTCAGCAACGCTACATTGTTTCCCCCACTGTAAGCCCACCGGTTAGCACAGCAGCAAATGTTGAGGTGTCGTTGCAAGACCACAGCAGTCAGGGAATCCCACTGTTATATCAATGAAAGTCTGATTCTAGGCCATCAGAAAGAACACCAACTCCATCACCATCATCAACCCTCTCTCAGTCCGCCCTGTCCACCGCTACTTCCACCATATGCAGCTTTCAAGTCCAGCTCACCCTCCCAGACACTATGAGTAGGTCAAGAAAGTACTCAGTCTCTCATCCGCGTACACTGGGTTTGAACGCCCACATTGCCAAACTAATCTCGTTTGAGATGATGCCCTTTCGGTTGGTGGAAAGCACAGCTTTCCGCGAACTCATGGCCTATGCAGTACCACGCTATGACCTACCCAGTCGCCACTTCTTCTCTCGCAAAGCCATCCCAGCCCTCCACCATCATGTGAAAGACCGCATTGTCCATGCACTCAAGCAGTCAGTGAGCGGAAAGGTGCACCTCACAACTGATGCATGGTCCAGTCAGCATGGCCAGGGCCGTTACGTGTCCATCACTGCGCACTGGGTTAATGTGGTGGATGCAGGGTCCACAGGGGACAGCGGTGGTGGGACAGTGCTGCCTAGCCCACGGTATAGGAAACAGTTGGCTGTAGGCGTTCGACCCTCCTCCTCCTCCTCCAGAAGCGAAAGCTCGTCCACAGAGCGCAGTCGTACGAGCACTCCATCTGCAGCTGCCACTGTTGCACACGATGTGTCCCCCTATCGAGCAGCTAGTGGAAAGCGTCAGCAGGCTGTGTTGCAGATGATGTGTTTGGGCGACAGACACACCGCCGAGGTGCTGGCCGAGTACTTGAAGCGACAAACTGAGTCATGGCTGGGCAGTGTACATCTTGAGGCAGGCAAGGTAGTTAGTGATAACGGCCGTAATTTTGTGGCAGCCATAGCCCTTTCAAAACTCAGCCACATACCTTGCTTGGCTCACACCTTGAACCTGGTGGTGCAGTGCTTCCTCAAAAATTATCCGGAGTTAACAGCCCTGCTCCAGAAGGTGCGAAGACTGTGCGCGCACATCCGCCGGTCGCCTGTACACTCCGTTCGTATGCAGAAGCTGCAGCGATTGCTCCACCTTCCCAACCACCGCCTCATTATCGACATTGCAACAAGGTGGAACTCCACCCTGCACATGGTGGAGCGGCTGTGCGAGCAGGCAGGCCATAATGCATTTGTGGGAGGATACACGGCCAGGCACTTTGAGAGCAGACATGGAGTTGACAGGCGTGCAGTGGTCTAAGCTGAAAGACCTTTGTAAAGTCCTTCAGTGTTTTGAGGAATGCACACGGCTGGTAAGCGCAGACGACGCCATCCTAAGCATGAGCATCCCACTTATGCGTCTGCTCATGCAAACTTTGACGCACCTTAAGGAGCAGGCGTCTGCAGCCAATGTTGATGAGGAGGAAGAGGAGGAGGGAATCCTTGATGACATTCAGCCATTGTCTGCTCAGGGACCTCTCCTGGACGAGGTGGAGGAAGAAGAGGAGGAGGAGGAGGATGATGGGGATGATTACTTAGGGGAGGAGGATGCATCTCGTGGGGCAAGTGAAAATGTTGGCGTGGCAAGGTCTGGTACAGGGTTTGTGCGTGACTGGAGGGATGTGGATTTGCCAGAAAGTGCTCCTCCACCCAGCACTCGCAGTGCATCATTGACACCGGGAACATTGGCCCACATGTCAGATTATGCCTTGCGGATCCTAAAAAGGGACCCCCGCATTGCCAAAATGATGAACGATGACGACTACTGGTTGGCCAGCATCCTGGATCCACGCTATAAAGGCAAATTACAAAACATCATGCCACAGGAGAACCTTGACCTAATATTGGCTAATAAACAAGCAACTCTGGTAAATCGGTTGCTTGAGGCATTCCCAGCACACAGCAGCGGTGATGGTTCTCACACGAGCCGTACGGGCCGGGGGCAGCTTGGCAGAGGTGTTCGTGGTGCACACAGCAGAAGTGGCGTTGGAGACAGGGGTTTCATGACAATGTTGTGGACTGATTTTTCAAATACCGCTCACACAACTGGTAATACTGCATCGATGGAAAGTGACAGGAGACAGCAGTTGTCAACTATGGTTACAAACTACTTTTCCTCCCATATCGATGTTCTCCCACACAGGTCATTCCCCTTTGACTATTGGGCCGCTAAACTGGACACCTGGCCTGAATTGGCCCAATATGCCTTACAGGAGCTCGCTTGCCCAGCTGCAAGTGTGCTATCGGAAAGAGTCTTCAGTGCAGCTGGATCAATCCTGACAGAAAAAAGGACCCGTCTGTCAACCCAAAATGTGGATGATCTAACCTTCATTAAAATGGACCACGCATGGGTTTCCAAGGATTTTGTCCTACCTTCCCCTGATGACACATAGGGTGACAAAAAAATGGCTTGCTTTGGTCCACCTCTTCCTGGTACTTCACCTATTTCGCCTTTTGCATCAGCTGAATGTCCAACATCAACATATGCCACTTTCTAAAACTCCCTAACTGTGCTAACTCCCCCCCCATGGCCGGGGTCACCACCTACCGCACGACACCGTGCGAGTGCCGTTGCCCTGGACAGGTGGGTAGGCCGACTCTTGGGCGCGGGCACTGGCACAGGGTCCCTCATAGTGCAATCAAGTGTCTCTGATGGTGGTGGTGCACACCCGCCGTCAGACACACCGCTGTACTATGAGGGGCCCAGTGCCAGTACCGACGCCCACGAGTGGGCCCCCCTTGCTTGGGCAGGGCCCCAGCATTTGCAATCTTTACCTCTCCCTGCTCCTCCGCTGTGTAATCTGGGCCGTCAAATCCATACTGTGCCTGACACCGTCTGAGCCTGCCTCCTGAGACATATATTTTGAATGTGTACGCTATCCATACATGTTATCCGGGGATACGGTACCCTTTCTAACCTTTGTGCAATCACGTGCAATCCATACTGGGCCTAACACCGTCTGAGCCTGCCTCCTGAGACATATATTTTGAATGTGTACACTATCCATACATGTTATCCGGGGATACGGTACCCTTTCTAACCTTTGTGCAATCACGTGCAATCCATACTGTGCCTGACACCGTCTGAGCCTGCCTCCTGAGACATAAATTTTGAATGTGTACGCTATCCATACATGTTATCCAGGGATACGGTACCCTTTCTAACCTTTGTGCAATCACGTGCAATCCATACTGGGCCTGACACCGTCTGAGCCTGCCTCCTGAGACATATATTTTGAATGTGTACGCTATCCATACATGTTATCCAGGGATACGGTACCCTTTCTAACCTTTGTGCAATCACGTGCAATCCATACTGGGCCTAACACCGTCTGAGCCTGCCTCCTGAGACATATATTTTGAATGTGTACGCTATCCATACATGTTATCCGGGGATACGGTACCCTTTCTAACCTTTGTGCAATCACGTGCAATCCATACTGGGCCTGACACCGTCTGAGCCTGCCTCCTGAGACATATATTTTGAATGTGTACGCTATCCATACATGTTATCCAGGGATACGGTACCCTTTCTAACCTTTGTGCAATCACGTGCAATCCATACTGGGCCTGACACCGTCTGAGCCTGCCTCCTGAGACATATATTTTGAATGTGTACGCTATCCATACATGTTATCCAGGGATACGGTACCCTTTCTAACCTTTGTGCAATCACGTGCAATCCATACTGGGCCTAACACCGTCTGAGCCTGCCTCCTGAGACATATATTTTGAATGTGTACGCTATCCATACATGTTATCCGGGGATACGGTACCCTTTCTAACCTTTGTGCAATCACGTGCAATCCATACTGGGCCTAACACCGTCTGAGCCTGCCTCCTGATACATATATTTTGAATGTGTACGCTATCCATACATGTTATCCGGGGATACGGTACCCTTTCTAACCTTTGTGCAATCACGTGCAATCCATACTGGGCCTAACACCGTCTGAGCCTGCCTCCTGAGACATATATTTTGAATGTGTACGCTATCCATACATGTTATCCAGGGATACGGTACCCTTTCTAACCTTTGTGCAATCACGTGCAATCCATACTGTGCCTGACACCGTCTGAGCCTGCCTCCTGAGACATATATTTTGAATGTGTACGCTATCCATACATGTTATCCAGGGATACAGTACCCTTTCTAACCTTTGTGCAATCACGTGCAATCCATACTGGGCGTGAGAACGGCTGGCGAGCTGTTAAGCAAGCTACAGCACCTGTCCAGACAAGTACAGGGATTCCCTAGCGAGGAGACTTATTTGATTGTTTTCAATGTTGGGACAGCAATTTTTGGGGAGCACTATACTCTGGAGAATGATAGATTGGGCCCACCATACACTGGAACATTCCAAAGGTGGACATCAGACACTGGAGCAGCATTTACAGGGCCCATTATACACTAGAGCATTAGAAATGGGGCCCATTATGTTTGGAGCATTATTTGGGCCCATAAGACAGTGGAGCTTCATCCATGGGGACCAACATATACTGTAGCATTATGTGGAGCTCATCATATACTGTTTCAAACATTATATGGGACCAATGATTCTGTATGGAGAAATAGATGGGCCTCGTCATGAGATGTAAAAAGTGAGGTATTTTTCATTGTACTATACCGCTATTTATCTGCCGTATCGGAGCATGATGAGTTGTGGTATGTGTTAAAGGGGCGCTCTTTCGCCCAGGGCACATGAAAACCTGGAGCCAGCCCTCCCCCCCACAACTTTAGCCAAATAACCCCCATTTTTCAGTGCGTAACTTGTATTATGAAGTTAATTAAGGTTGACAAGCTTAAGTAAGAAGAATTGATGCTTTTGGCATTCAAATGGTCACTGTAGGTGTGTTTCCTGTCCTCCTCTCACTGCCGACTTTTATTCCCCATTGACTTACATTGGGTTTCGTGTTTCGGGACGACCCCGACTTTTCCCTATAATCGGACGATCTTGCTCGACCTGACTTTTGGAAAAGTCGGGTTTCACGAAACGAAACGCGACCCTAAAAAACCAAAAATCGCTCAACTCTAGGCCTGACACACATTCATTGTCCTGCCCTCTGTATGTATATATATTCTGAGACCGATGAGTAAAATGTGTCACACTGGAAATACATGGAGTAGCAGTGATCTTTTATTGTATATGTTCCCATGTTACAAAGCCATTCGAACCAGCGTCCTTCATTCGGCAGTGAGGAAAACCAGAGTGGACCTCCTGAGAAACGGGGTGGTAATGTAAGAGGTATTACAGCACAGAAGACCCCTTTACACTGGTGGCAGCAGCGGAATATGATATCCCGTCTATAGGAGTAAAGGACTGAATGGAAAACAAATACCAGAAGTTAAAGAGGAATACATTAAAAGACCTGGTGGAAGCTCGAGGGTTAATCGCCAGCAACAAAACAAGAGCGGATTTGATAGCAGCCATCATGGAACACAACAGTGCAGCGCCCCCCAATGTGAACGTGGAAGAGACTGAATTCCAGAGGGAGGTAAAGAACAGACTGGCGTTCTATGGCCCAAACCCTGCAGTAGAGATCGTACGAGAGGTGATGGCTGATGTGCGTACTGATCTGAAGGAAAAGATGGCAGAGCGGACCAGGATAGAGCTAGCCAAGATGGAGATGGCAGAGTGGACCAAAGTAGAGCTAGCCAAGACAGAGCTAGCCAAGATGGAGATGGCAGAGCGGAGAGAGGAGAGTCAGTGAGCAGGGGGAGCTCTGGCCTCCGCCCAGGTACCATCAGCAGTAAGCCACAAAAAAATCCAGTATAATGCCTTCCGACAGTTGGAGAGGCAGAGGAAAACATTGATGGCTTTCTGCAGGACTTTGAGCGGCAGTGTGCCCTTCATCAAGTGAAGCCGGAGGATTGGGTTCAGGTTCTGGCTAGCAAGCTGACAGGCCAGGCAGCGGACGCCTATCGCACGGTACCTGATGAGAACTGTATGGACTATGAAAGGGTCAAAGAAGTGATCTTGGCCCGGTATGCGCTGACAACAGAGGCATACCGCCAAAAGTTATAAAACAGGTAACAGATACCCACGCTGAATGGGTCTGTAAACTACTGCGGTCACTGCTACAGTGGGTACAAGGGAGCCAAGCAACCACTAAGGCTACTTTCACATGTCCGTCGGTGGCATTCCGGCTCTGTGCGGCAAAAAGATGGAGTGCCGGATCCAGCAGTGAATTGAGGGACCGGAAGTATATGCGGCGCATCTTACGGCGCCTGACACGGCTATGTTGCGGAGTCGCCGGGGGAGAAAAGGATCCACGAGCCAGTGAACAGGGTATGAAAGAGAGAGAATGGGGTATGAAAGAGAGAGAGAACGGGGTATGAAAGAGAGAGAGAACGGGGTATGAAAGAGAGAGAGAGAACGGGGTATGAAAGAGAGAGAGAACGGGGTATGAAAGAGAGAGAAAGAGCGGGGTATGAAAGAGAGAGAGAGAGAACGGGCATGCGCACAGGGTAAAACCGTGCATGCGGTGGCCGGATCAGATAGAAGTCTGATCCGGCGGCCGGAATGTACCATTGAGAAACATTGTCCCGCAGAGCCGGAAGGGCCGCATACGTCCATGTCCGGCTTTTTTCGCCGGACAAAAAAACGCTGCAGCACCTGTCCTGTCCGGCCGCCGGACAGAGGAATTCAGCCGGATCCGGTAAAAACCGGAACAAACGGAAGCACATGCGGCGCGATCCGGCGCATGTGCTTCTCAATGACAAAAAACGCATCCGGCGGTAAAAAAAAACGGATCCGTTTTTTTACACACATGCCGGATTGTGCCTGACGGCACAAACCGGATGTGTGAAAGAGGCCTTAGGAGGTCGTCCTCCAGCTCTTCTTGTTAGAGTGATTCTTTACTGGACTGAACTCAGAGACACAAGAATCACTTCGGGACAGACGGCCAATGACTCTTGAGGAGGCCGCTCATCTGGCCGATGAACATCATGATGCCAGGAGGTCTCAGTTCAAAGGATCAAAGACTGTCACTAGGGGCCCTCCCATGAGTCTGGAGGCCCCTAAACCACAGAAGATCGTCGGGGACCAGCTAAAACCCCGGCTTACCAGAGTCCCCCTGGGCCACCTGCAAAGACAATGTCCCAATCGGACTCAGCGTACCAAGTGTCCAAAGGCGGGAATGGCTACTGTCAACCGGGCCACTGTACACAACTACCAGGGCGAAGCTAACCCGGCATTGGGGGCTATGACTAATCCGGGGATGGAAGAGTTGGAGGAAGTGCTGCATGAAGTAGACCCCGTGCAGGCAGCCCAGGCAGATAATCGACAACAGCATCGACAGACGGTGTGGGTTAATGGGTAATGTATGCAGGGACCAAGAGATTCCGGAGCAACTTTGACCCTTGTGAAGCCTCATTTCGTCCGGGACCAAGAGAAGACAAACCGGACAGTGGCCGTCCGTGTAGCAGGGGGAGCCATACATCAACTGCCCACTGCCAGGATTCACCTGAACTGGGGAGTCGGGGATGGCCTTGTTGAGGTCGGCCTGATGAAGGATTTGCCTGCAGTCGTCTTACTGGGAAATGACTTGGGGCCCATGTTGTCTGCATTCTCGGTCATCCCTCTGGCTGAGACCTATCCTGTGACCATCCAGAGACAAGCTCAAGCTGCGGAGGTGGAATCACACTCAGAGGAGGCCCAGGTAAGACACCCCAGCCCTACACGTATCCCCATAGCCAGACACATTTCTTGGGCCACCCCAGCTGAGTTTAAAAAGGAGGTACTTGAGGATCCCTCATTACAGGGGTATCGTGGGAAGGCACAGGAGGGGAGAGGAGTACTGGAAGTGAAACAGTTTATATGGCATCGGGGACTCCTCTACCGGGTTACAGAGCAGTGCCACACAGGGACGAGCCCCACTATAAAACGACAGCTGGTAGTTCCCAAGAAGTATAGGCAGGAGCTACTGCGAATCTCTCATGACATACCCTTGGCCGGGAACCTCGGCGTTAGTCACACCAGGCATCGTCTGACACAAAACTTCTTGTGGCCGTGGGTAACCTATGATGTTCGTCAGTACTGCCAGACCTGTGACAGTTGCCAGCGCATTGGCAAAAGGGGAGATCACTGCAAGGCCAAACTACACCCCCTCCCCATTGTGGAGGAGCCATTTTTGCTGAGTAGCGGTCGATCTGATAGGGCCATTAGCCAAACCCAGTCTGTCAGGGAAAAAGTATATATTGACAGTGGTAGATTATGCCACACGGTATCCAGAAGCGGTTGCATTACCTAACATACTGGCAGAGACAGTGGCGGCTGCCCTGCTCCAGGTTTTCTCACGGGTTGGATTTCCCCGGGAGGTTATCTCGGACCAGGGTACCCAGTTTACAGCAGAGGTGACCAACCAACTATGGAAGCTGTGCGGCGTAAAGTCCATTAGAAGCGTATCACCCGCAAACCAATGGGTTGTGTGAACGTTTTAACGGAAGATTAAAACAACTCATTGGGACTTTTACCAGGACCTACAGGGACTGGGAGAAATTCTTGCCACACCTCCTGTTTGCCTATCGGGGGGTGCCCCAAGAATCTATGGGGTTCTCCCCATTCGAACTGTTATACAGGAGGCGGGTAAGGGGACCCCTAGACTTAGTGCGAGAACACTGGGAAGGGGAGGGAACCATAGAAGGGATACCTATCGTTCCCTATGTGCTGGAATTCCAGGACCGCCTAAAGAAGCTGACTCAGGCTGAACGTGGGAACATGCAGGCGGCCCAACAGCGCCAGCGTGTATGGTACGATCGGAGGGCCAGAGAACGCACCTTTGAGATAGGACAGAAGGTCCTGGTGTTAGAACCAACAAGGCAGAACAAGTTCAAAGCTGCATGGCAGGGGCCCTACCAGGTAGTGGGGAAAATAGCCGACACCACCTACAATGTCGCCGATTGTGACGACCCCAGGGTTATCCGCATATTCCACGTGAATATGCTGAAATCCTACCGGGAGCGCCCTGAAGAGGTAGTGGCCATCTCTGCATCCGAAGCAGAGGATTTAGCAGGACTCCCCTTGACTGATGTCTTAGGGGAGAAGACTCAGTCTAAAACATGGGTCCAGGTACACTTGGGAGAAAACCTAGGGCCCCGGGAGAGACAGCAGGCAGAGGCATTGTTGAGGCAGCAACAGAGGATGTTTTCAGAGAGACCGGGGTACACCCGCCTGGCACAACACAAGGTTGAGACCCAGGATCAGACCCCCCTGAGACAACCCCCCTTCAGCGTCCGAGTCTGTACGAGAAGGGATGCAACAAGAGATACAAGAGATGTTGCGTTTAGGGGTCATTGAAGAGTCAGATAGTCCCTGGGCATAACCCGTAGTGTTAGTGCCCAAGAAGGATGGGACTACCCGGTTTTGTGTAGACTATCGCAAGCTAAATGAGAAAACGGTGACGGATGCGTATCCCATGCCGCGTGTGGATGAGTTGTTAGACCGGCTGGCAGGGGCAAAGTATATCACTAACGCCACGCTTCTAGTACTGCACACGGGGCGGGTCACTAACGCCACGCTTCTAGTACTGCACACGGGGCGGGTCACTAACGCCACGCTTCTAGTACTGCACACGGGGCGGGTCACCAACGCCACGCTTCTATTACTGCACGCGGGGCGGGTCACCAATGCCACGCTTCTAGTACTGCACGCGGGGCGGGTCACCAACGCCACGCTTCTAGTACTGCACGCGGGGCGGGTCACCAACGCCACGCTTCTAGTACTGCACGCGGGGTGGGTCACCAACGCCACGCTTCTAGTACTGCACGCGGGGCGGGTCACCAACGCCACGCTTCTAGTACTGCACGCGGGGCGGGTCACCAACGTCACGCTTCTAGTACTGCACGCGGGGCGGGTCACTAACGTCACGCTTCTAGAACTGCACGCGGGGGGGTCAGTAACATGACGCTTCTAGTACTGCACACGGGGGGGTCAGTAACGCCACGCTTCTATTACTGCACAGGGTGGGGTGGGGGGTCAGTAACGTCACGTTTCTAGTACTGCACACGGGGGGGTCAGTAACGTCACGCTTCTAGTACTGCACAGGGTGGGGTGGGGGGTCTGTAACGTGACGCTTATAGTACTGCAGCGATGACAGTGCACTCCATCAACTGTCCACTAGGGGGAGCTGAACAATCCTGGACCTAAACTGTTTCCTTTTTATTCCCAGGACTATTGAAGGGATGTTCCGCAAACTGAACAACCTGTCGGAGCGGCTGCACCAGTCCTACTTCTACCTGCTTCCTTCCCTCTCCGGATCCTTCATATGATGCATGAGACGTTTTACTGACGACTAGACTTTTTTTTCCCTGTATGGGAATAAGTTTCAAACTTTCTACTTTCAGGAACATGGCTCCCAAGTGACGTGGTGCAATGATGACAACGCTGCGGATGGATAACAGTTCTTCAGGAGCAGCAGGTTTTACCACAAGAGTGAAACTCGGACAACTCCTAATAAATGGGACATCATAATAAAAAGATTAAAAAAACTCTTTACTTTTATTCAAGAGTTGTAATGTTATGTACAAAGACTGTTAACTACTCGCTTCACTAATCATACAAAACCTACAAAAGACAAAATGAAAAAAACCCTGCTGGAATTAAAGAAGTAAAAAGCAAAAGTGCGTGTAAATGCTGCAGAGTTCTTAGTAATACTGTATTTGATCTAACACGGCATAAAAGCCTAGTTCGCCCCAGTCCAAGAGGTGGGGATTTTCTATAACAGATGTCTAGAATTGAATCCAGAAGGATTTTTCCTCTGGACAGTATGGCCCCCAAGGGCCTAAACTATGAAATTGAACTTTATGCCTTTGACACTATTCTCTATTAGATATTTCTAATTAAGGACAAATTCAATTTTAATCTGGTGAAAATGGTAGAATTGGTGCAGGGAATGCATAGGGGTCCTCTATTTACCCTACTATTAGTCACTACTTAATAAAATCCCCGTTTTTAAAGAGAGCTTCTCCAATATTGCCTTTTATATCTCCTAACAAACACCTATTTTATTGCTTACTAGGTGTTTCATTTTATACTTACATTTATACTCAGTTTTTTAATTATTTCCCTTTGAACACAATTGTAATAAAGTATACATATAGTTTTAGATTATTTTTTATTTTCATATCCGCTCAGTCTTCCCAATATGTGGTATGCACACGATATTCAATCCTATTTTCTCCATGACATTCATGTTGTATCCTTGAGGTCCTGTAATTGCCTCCATAGAGTAGGCGTGTCATTACGTGAATGGTGTGGGCGGATCCAAACCGGGAGGCAGGGGGTTATAAGGACGGATTAGGGCCAATGCCTGTGACCTTGAAGAAGAGGGACCGCGTCGCTCGAAACGCGTCGTTCAGCACTGACCCGTGCCACTATCCGTCCAGCATAGCAGCCAGCTACGTAACGCCCCCAGCTTCCTGCAGTTTGCTAGCGGCAGTGCTTCGGCCGGAGCCCGCCGTAAACTTCTGCTTTTCTACGCCCTTGCACCTTACTCCCCGCATACTAAACTGCCGTCAGCAATCAGCGGTACGGGGGAGCGCACTCCTTGGTGTTATATGTTGGACCATTGTCCGGTAACTGAATGCGGTATTTTATTCAGCATCTACATACAAGTAAGTGCCCAGCATACCGCTATCCATCATTAGCGGTGAGAGACCAGTATTAGTGCATCACCACGGTACAATTATTTTCGCACTGTTTTCAGGTTTTTAGAGTATAAGCGCAGTGAATTTTCATCCAGTATTTGTTTAATAGCATAAAAGCCGTCCCACCATCGACAAGGTGACTGTGCAAGCTGGGGTGTGGCCTCCCTCTCCTGAGCTGGAAATTGGATTTAAAGGCTTCCCCTGACTGGTGTCCAGTGGTTGGCACCTGGTCCTTGTCTGCCCTTATTCACACAGACGTCAACTTTGACACGATAAGGTTGTTAATATTAGTCATTGTAGGACCGCCCCGACCACAGAGTCACCTTGTCGATGGTGGGACGGCTTTCATGCTGTGTAAGATCAAATACAGTATTACTAAGAACTCTGTAGGATTTACATGCACTTTTGCTTTTTACTTATTTAATTACAGCAGGGTTTTTTCATTTTGTCTTTTGTAGGTTTTGTATGCTTTTGGGCCATGTGAACATTCATTTATATGCTGCATGTGTACCAACTCAAACCAAGCTCAATTTTTGTGTTTTTAGCTTCACTAAGCAGCCAAACTGTTTTCAGCTGTGCTAATATACTTGCACAAAGTACCATAAGAACACTGGAGTGATGGTTGTTGGAAATGGGCCTCTATACATCTATGAAGATATTGTATTAAACACCAGATGTGCAGCTAGAATAGTCATTTACCGCATTATCAATGTATAGAGAGTATTTCTGAATCATTTCATGTTAGCTTCATTGGAAAAAAATGTGCTTTTCTATCAAAAATAAGGAAACTTCTAAGTCACACTAAATTTTGACAGGGTAGTGTATATACACCGCACAGTACCACTCCTCCAATATATATACACTGCACAGTACCACTCCTCCTGTATATATACACTGCACAGTACCACTCCTCCTGTATATATACACTGCACAGTACCACTCCACCAATATATATACACTGCACAGTACCACTCCTCCTGTATATACATTGCACAGTACCACTCCTGTATATATACACTGCACAGTACCACTCCTCCTGTCCTGTATATATACACTGCACAGTACCACTCCTCCTGTATATATACACTGCACAGTACCACTCCTGTATATATACACTGCACAGTACCACTCCTGTATATATACACTGCACAGTACCACTCCTCCTGTCCTGTATATATACACTGCACAGTACCACTCCTCCTGTATATATACACTGCACAGCACTCCTCCTGTCCTGTATATATACACTGCACAGCACCACTCCTGTCCTGTATATATACACTGCACAGTACCACTCCTCCTGTATATATACACTGCACAGTACCACTCCTCCTGTCCTGCATATACACACTGCACAGTACCACTCCTGTATATATACACTGCACAGCACCACTCCTCCTGTCCTGTATATATGCACTGCACAGTACCACTCCTGTCCTGCATATACACACTGCACAGTACCACTCCTCCTGTATATACACTGCACAGCACCACTCCTCCTGTCCTGTATATATACACTGCACAGTACCACTCCTGTCCTGTATATATACACTGCACAGTACCACTCCTCCTGTCCTGTATATATACACTGCACAGTACCACTCCTCCTGTATATATACACTGCACAGTACCACTCCTGTATATATACACTGCACAGTACCACTTCTCCTGTATATATACACTGCACAGTACCACTCCTCCTGTCCTGTATATATACACTGCACAGTACCTCTCCTCCTGTCCTGTATATATGCACTGCACAGTACCACTCCTGTCCTGTATATATACACTGCACAGTACCACTCCTCCTGTCCTGTATATATGCACTGCACAGTACCACTCCTGTCCTGTATATATACACTGCACAGTACCACTCCTGTCCTGCATATGTACACTGCACAGTACCACTCCTCCTTTATCTATACACTGCACAGCGCCACTCCTGTATATATACACTGCACAGTACCACTCCTGTCCTGTATATATGCACTGCACAGTACCTCTCCTCCTGTCCCATATATATGCACTGCACAGTACCACTCCTCCTATATATATATATATAAATATATACACTGCACAGTACCACTACTCCTGTCTTGTGTATATACGCTGCACAGTACCACTCCTGTATATATACACTGCACAGTACCACTCCTGTATATATACACTGCACAGTACCACTCCTCCTGTATATATGCACTGCACAGTACCACTCCTGTATATATACACTGCACAGTACCACTCCTGTATATATACACTGCACAGTACCACTCCAGTCCTGTATATATGCACTGCACAGTACCACTCTTGTATATATACACTGCGCAATACCAATCCTGTATATATACACTGCACGACATCACTCCTCCTTTCCTGTATATATACACTGCACAGTACCACTCCTGTCCTGTATATATACACTGCACAGTACTACTACTCCTTTCCTGTGTATATACACTGCACAGTACCACTCCTGTATACGTATATACTGCACAATACCACTCCTGTCCTGTATATATACACTGCACAGTACCACTCCTGTCCTGCATATGTACACTGCACAGTACCACTCCTCCTTTATCTATACACTGCACAGCGCCACTCCTGTATATATACACTGCACAGTACCACTCCTGTCCTGCATATGTACACTGCACAGTACCACTCCTGTCCTGTATATATGCACTGCACAGTACCTCTCCTCCTGTCCCGTATATATGCACCGCACAGTACCACTCCCCCTATATATATATGCACTGCACAGTACCACTACTCCTGTCCTGTGTATATACGCTGCACAGTACCACTCCTGTCCTGTATATATACACTGCACAGTACCACTCCAGTCCTGTATATATGCACTGCACAGTACCACTCCTGTATATATACACTGCGCAATACCAATCCTGTATATAAACACTGCACGACATCACTCCTCCTTTCCTGTATATATACACTGCACAGTACCACTCCTGTCCTGTATATATACACTGCACAGTACCACTCCTCCTGTCCTGTATATATATGCTGCACAGTACCACTTCTGTATATATACACTGCACAGTACCACTCCAGTCCTGTATATATGCACTGCACAGTACCACTCCTCCTGTATATATACACTGCACAGTACCACTCCTCCTGTATATACACACTGCACAGTACCACTATTCCTGTCCTGTATATATACGCTGCACAGTACCACTCCTCCTGTCCTGTATATATACACTGCACAGTACCACTCCAGTCCTGTATATATACACTGCACAGTACCACTCCTCCTGTATATACACACTGCACAGTACCATTCCTCCTGTATATACACACTGTACAGTACCACTCCTTCTGTATATATACACTGCACAGTACCACTCCTCCTGTCCTGTATATATACACTGCACAGTACCACTCCTCCTGTCCTGTATATATACACTGCACAGTACCACTCCAGTCCTGTATATATGCACTGCACAGTACCACTCCTCCTGTATATACACACTGCACAGTACCACTCCTCCTGTATATACACACTGCACAGTACCACTCCTTTTGTATATATACACTGCACAGTACCACTCCTCCTGTCCTGCATATATGCACTGCACAGTACCACTCCTCCTGTATATATACTCTGCACAGTACCACTCCTGTATATGTATATACTGTACAGTACCACTCCTGTATATATACACTGCACAGTACCACTCCTGTATATGTATATACTGCACAGTACCACTCCTCCTGTATATATACACTGCACAGTACCACTCCTGTATATGTATATACTGCACAGTACCACTCCTGTATATATACACTGCACAGTACCACTCCTCCTGTATATATTCACTGCACAGTACCACTCCTGTATATGTATATACTGCACAGTACCACTCATCCTGTATATATATACACTGCACAGTACCACTCCTGTATATACTGCACAGTACCACTCCTCCTGTATATATTCACTGCACAGTACCACTCCTGTATATGTATATACTGCACAGTACCACTCATCCTGTATATATATATATATATATATATACACTGCACAGTACCACTCCTGTATATGTATATACTGCACAGTACCTCTCCTCCTGTATGAATGTGTTGACATAGGGCTAAACAACCCCTTGGCGCATTTCCTCAGCCCCACTTATCCATACAAATCAAAACTCAGAGACCAAGTGATGGGTGAAGGTCGGTCACAGCTTTATTAAATGTTTTCTTACCAACCATTTGAAAAGGCACTTAGCTTTCTTAAAAACGTGCTCGCTGCCTAATGCCCTACTCCATATTCGCAGGCAAGTCAGCCAGCAAGCCGTAACTTATGTGCCATTACTTCTCCACCGCCACGGAGGATCCTGTTTCTCAAACAGGACTCCGACCCCCACCCATCAGTAGCAATGCCTGCTCTATGCCATCTTGGAGACCGGATAAGCTATCGAGCCCGATATCGTTCAAGTGCACCCCGTCAGGTCTCAATAAAGCAGCATTATCCCCTTCTAGTTGTCTGTGTCTAACAACCAAACCTCTCACGCACCATCTTAGAAATACAGGCGTGTATGGTCCTCCTAGTGCGCTCAACGGCAATACCATCCCTAGCTCCTTGCCACACCGCCCTCGGGACAATCTCAGACCAGACTAGCACCAATTCCTGAAAAAAAAAACATGGAAACGTTCCATATCAGCCCGCATCATTGTGAGAAGCTCTGCCACCTTGTACGAACATAGAACATTCCCCCCCCGTGTGCAGAATCCAAAATCATAGGACCCCTGGCTCCTCTTGCAATCGATACCACTTCCGGTAGAACTTGTGGCCATTGCAAGCCCCTGATGCCTCTCCACATGAAGGCCACATCACGGAAACCTAGATGCCTCCCGCCAGGGCGGCACTCAGCTCGCTGTGCTGCTCAAAATATGTAGGAGAGTCCTAGTAACCAGACAGTCGGTCTAACGGCATCATAGGCTTGCCACGTAGACGAAGTCACCGACGAACGAACCAGCGACATCAAATGCTCGCGACCATCTCCTACAGATGCACCCGGGTCCGCTGATGGAGGAGGGACTCCATCCCCAGCATATTTATCGGGCAACGGGAGGCGGGTAACTGTCGGCGCAAGGGTGGACATGGACATACGCCCTACCGCGTCCGTAAGTGCCTGGACGGCAGCATCTGTGGCCTGCGCAGCTGCGAGAGACCTCTCAAGGGTAGCAAGACGAGCCTCGAGCTGACGCACAAGCTGTAACAGCTGCTTCTGATCTGCCATCTCTAGCCAGACCCTGGCGCTAGTATTATGTTACGGCGGCGGTACACGCTTATAAAAATATAAATAAACGTGTTCGCCGCCCGGGGTCCACCGTGCGCCAGGTGATATAACCGCTGCTAGAGAGGCAGAGCACTATGGCGGTAATGTGCACGGGGTTAACTGCACCCTAAGTGCACAGAAGAGAGCTCTGTTATGCTCACAGAGCTGCAGGGAAAAGAATAAAGTGACACGCTACGTCTGTTCGGGGACACAGACTAACAGCGAAACTGTCACGGTAAAAATAGTCACAGAAGTAGCCTTAGGCAGCAGGACTACTCCCTCTAGACCTACCGTGAAATCAGACAGGAGGCGTCGCAACTGCAGACGTGGAAAAACTGCAATCGCAGCGCGGTGTGAACGGAGCCACAGAGAAGACACCGCAATCTCGCTGGCGCGATGCAGGACGCTAGCTGCTGAAAACATATAGCTGGAGCGCGCTGGCGCTAGCGCTGCTACTGGCAGCTGCCCAATCACTCACACAATCATAATATCAGAGGGAAGGGGTTTCAGAATAAGTCAGTCACCAGTCCAAGCATCCATCACCATACATACAGCAGCAGTATGAAAATACTAGCGCATGGCATAGCCGCCATGCGCACTTTTTATAGTGTACGGGACCTGCCAGAAATCTCCAGAGCCCTGAGCTAAGCCAATGGAATCAGGAGCAGGACCTGAGCACCTGACTCCTGAACTCCAATGGGAGCTCATTCCAGGAGCATGCTCAGAAGCTGGCTGAAAGGACTTAGCCTCTGGAGACAAATGTGAGGATCTGGATCTCTGCATAAGTATGGTAGGACACAGATTCCTAACAAAGTCCCCCTCTCGACTTATATTCGAGTCATATACAACAGGGGGTCAGAGGGAAGGGGGGGCGGGGGTGTCAGGTCATACTTGCCTGTCCTGGCACGATCTCTGCAGCCCCCAGCTTCTCCGCGATCTCCCTTCCTTCAGCGGTCACGTGGTACCGCTCATTACACTCATGAATATGAGCATATTTATGAGTGTAATGAGCGGTACCATGTGACTGCTGAAGGCAGGAAGGGAGACCGCGGGAGAACGAGGCTGCAGAGATCGCGCCAGGATGGGTAAGTATAGCAATATTCACCTGTCCCCGTTCCATCGCTGCTTGCTGCTGTCTGAAATAAAAACACATGTGACATGCACAATGTGAACAAGTCTGTTGGACCATGTTCACACCACATGTGTTTTTAATCCAGTTTTTTTCGTGCTTATGCATGATTTGAGAGACCCCACCCCTCTCTTGTGTGACATGCACATAAGGAGCTGTCTTGCATCACATGCCCATACCAGAAAGCGCCTGTCTTAATCCTGCTCATTTAGACACTGTTCATATATTCAGGTATTAAATACATTAGATAGGGACTGCTTCAATACGGGTTACCTTGACGTTGGTGAGGCAGCTTGGTATACATTTTTTTGCAAAAAAACGTATCGACTAAATACCCTGTGTTTGTTATTACCTTTTATCAGCACTTGCTGACTGTTATATGTCTTATTGCAAGGTATTTTTGCACATTTGTCATTCTGTGCTTTTTTGTTTGTGTTGCTGCTGTCTGGCACGTCATGTCAGTGATGTTCAGACAGCAGAGGGCACGGTGAAGTGGTTAGTGCGCGCCGTGCCCCCTGCAGTCTGAACGTCACTGACAGATGACGTGCCAAACAGCAGCAATCAGCGATGGACCCTGGACAGGTGAATATCTCAGGTGCCAGCAGTGACACCAGCACCTGGCCCCCAGCGACAGAGAGGTGAGTATGTCATTTTTTTTTATTTTTAAATGCAGCAGCGACAGCACATGGGGGCATAATCTATGGAGCATCTTATGGGGGCAGCATATGGGGGTAAAATCTATGGAGCATCTTATGGGGGCAGCATATGGGGGTAAAATCTATGGAGCATCTTATGGGGGCAGCATATGGGGGTAAAATCTATGGAGCATCTTATGGGGCAGCATATGGGGGTAAAATATATGGAGCATCTTATGGGGGCAGCATATGGGGGTAAAATCTATAGAGCATCTTATGGGGGCAGCATATGGGGTAAAATCTATAGAGCATCTTATGGGGGGCAGCATATGGGGTAAAATCTATAGAGCATCTTATGGGGGGCAGCATATGGGGTAAAATCTATAGAGCATCTTATGGGGGCAGCATATGGGGGTAAAATCTATAGAGCATCTTATGGGGGCAGCATATGGGGTAAAATCTATAGAGTATCTTATGGGGGGCAGCATATGGGGTAAAATCTATAGAGCATCTTATGGGGGGCAGCATATGGGGGTAAAATCTATAGAGCATCTTATGGGGGGCAGCATATGGGGGTAAAATCTATAGAGCATCTGGTGAGGATCCAGCGGTCATGGTGCACATTGGCACAATTGACGAAGTTAGAGGTTGGTGGAAGGTCCTTAAAGATGATTTCAGGGAATTAGGCTGTAAGCTTAAAGCAAGGACCTCCAAGGTGGTATTTTCGGAAATAGTTCCTGTACCACGTGCCACGCCAGAGAGGCAACGGGAGATTAGGGAGGTTAACCCCTTCACTACCAAGGGTGGTTTGCACGTTCATGACCGGGCCAATTTTTACAATTCTGACCACTGTCCCTTTATGAGGTAATAACTCTGAAACGCTTCCATGGATCCCAGTGATTCTGACATTGTTTTCTCGTGACATATTGTACTTCATGTTAGTGGTAAAATTTCATTCAAATAATTTGTGTTTATTTGTGAGAAAAATGGAAATTTGGCGAAAATTTTGAAAATTTCGCAATTTTCCAACTTTGAATTTTTATGCCCTTAAATCACAGAGATACGGCACACAAAAAACTTGATAACTAACATTTCCCACATGTTTACTTTACATCAGCACAATTTTGGAACCAAATTTTTTTTTTGTTAGGAAGTTATAAGGGTTAAAAGTTGACCAGCGATTTCTCATTTTTACAACACCATTTTATTTTTAGGACCACATCACATTTGAAGCCACTTTGAGGGGTCTATATGATAGAAAATACCCAAAAGTGACACCATTCGAAAAACTGCACCCCTTAAGGTGCTCAAAACCACATTCAAGAAGTTTATTAACCCTTTAGGTGCGTCACAGGAATTTTTTTGAATATTTAAAAAAAAATGAACATCTAACTTTTTTTCACCAAAAAAATACTTCAGGTTCAATTTTTTTTATTTTACCAAGAGTAACAGGAGAAATTGGACTGCAAAAGTTATTGTGCAATTTGTCCTGAGTACGCTGATACCTGATATGTGGGGGGGGAACGACTGTTTCGGCGCATGGCACAGCTCAGAATGGAAGGAGCGCCGTTTGACTTTTTCAATGCAAAATTGTCTGGAATTCAGATCGGACGCCATGTCACGTTTGGAGAGTCCCTGATGTACCTAAACAGTGGAAACCCCCTACAAGTGACCCCATTTTGGAAACTAGACCCCCCAAGGAACTTATCTAGATATGTGGTGAGAACTTTGAACCCACAAGGGCTTCACAGAAGTTTATAACGTACAGCGGTACAATTAAAAAATCATATTTTTTCCACAAAAATGATCTTTTCACCCCAATTTTTATTTTCCCAATGGTAACAGGACCCTAAAAGTTATTGTGCAATTTGTCCTGAGTACGCTGATACCCCACATGTGGGGGTAAACCACTATTTGGGCGCATGGCAGAGCTCGGAAGAGAAGCAGCGCCATTTGACGTTTTTGGCTGGAATTGAGATCGGACATCATGTCGCGATTGGAAAACCCCTGATGTACCAAAACAGTGGAAACCCCCCACAAATGACACCATTTTGGAAACTAGACCCCCTAAGGAACTTATCTAGATGTGTGGTGGGCACTTTGAACCCCCAAGTGCTTCACAGAAGTTTATAACGCCCAGGCGTGAAAATAAAAAAATATTTTTTTTCCACAAAAATGATATTTTTGCCCCAAAATTTTTATTTTCTTAAGGGCAACAGGAGAAATAGGACCCCAAAAGTTGTTCTGCAAATTGTCCTGAGTAGGCTGATACCCAACATGAGGGGGTAAAACACTGTTTGGGTGCATGGCAGAGCTTGGAAGGGAAGGAGCACCATTTGACTTTTTCAATGCAAAATTGTCTGGAATTCAGATCGGACGCCATGTCACGTTTGGAGAGTCCCTGATGTACCTAAACAGTGGAAACCCCCTACAAGTGACCCCATTTTGGAAACTAGACCCCCCAAGGAACTTATCTAGATATGTGGTGAGAACTTTGAACCCACAAGGGCTTCACAGAAGTTTATAACGTACAGCGGTACAATTAAAAAATCATATTTTTTCCACAAAAATGATCTTTTCACCCCAATTTTTATTTTCCCAAGGGTAACAGGACCCTAAAATTTATTGTGCAATTTGTCCTGAGTACGCTGATACCCCACATGTGGGGGTAAACCACTATTTGGGCGCATGGCAGAGCTCGGAAGGGAAGCAGCGCCATTTGACGTTTTTGGCTGGAATTGAGATCGGACATCATGTCGCGATTGGAAAACCCCTGATGTACCAAAACAGTGGAAACCCCCCACAAATGACACCATTTTGGAAACTAGACCCCCTAAGGAACTTATCTAGATGTGTGGTGGGCACTTTGAACCCCCAAGTGCTTCACAGAAGTTTATAACGCCCAGGCGTGAAAATAAAAAAATATTTTTTTTCCACAAAAATGATATTTTTGCCCCCAAATTTTTATTTTCTTAAGGGCAACAGGAGAAATAGGACCCCAAAAGTTGTTTTGCAAATTGTCCTGAGTAGGCTGATACCCAACATGAGGGGGTAAAACACTGTTTGGGTGCATGGCAGAGCTTGGAAGGGAAGGAGCACCATTTGACTTTTTCAACGCAGAATTGGCTGGAATTGAGATCAGACGCCATGTTGCGTTTGGAGAGCACCTGATGTGCGCAAATAGTGGAAACCCCCAATTCTAACCCTAACCCTAGCCCTAACCCTAGCCCTAACCCTAACCCTAGCCATAACCCTAATGGGAAAATGGAAATAAATACATTTTCTTTTAATTTTATTATTTTTCCCTAACTAAGGGGGTGATAACGGGGGGTTTGATTTACTATTTATGGCGGTTTTTATGTTTGGCGGCTGTCGCACGCTAAAAGACGCTTTTTATTGTAAAAATAGTTTTTGCATCACCACATATTGAGAGCTATAATTTTTCCATATTTTGACCCACCGAGTCATGTGAGGTCTTATTTTTTGTGGGACGAGTTGACGCTTTTATTGGTATCATGTTCAGGCACTTTTTGATCGCTTTTTATTTCGTTTATTGGGACGCAGAATTTACAAAAACCAGCGTTTCATGAATTTCTTTTGGGTGGTGCGTTTACGCCGTTCTGGGTGCGGTAAAATTTATAAGGCGGTTTTATTCTTTGGGTCAGTACGGTTACAGTGATACCTCATTTAGGTAGTTTTTTTTATGTTTTGGCGCTTTTATGCAATGAAAACAATTTTATATAAAAAATAATTATTTTTGCAGCGCTTTATTCTGTGAGCTATAACTTTTTATATTTTTTCGCTGATGATGCTGTATGGCGGCTCGTTTTTTGCGGGACAAGATGACGTTTTCAGCGGTACCATGGATATTTATATGTGTCTTTTTGATCGCGCGTTATTGCACTTTTTGTTCGGCGGTATGATAATAAATCATTATTTTTTGCTTCGTTTTTTATTTTTATTTTTTAAGGGGTTCGCTTAAGGGGTTAACTATTGGGACAGTTTTATAGGGCGGGTCGTTATGGATGCAGCGATACCAAATATGTGTACTTTTATTGTGGTTTTTTCTTTTATTTCCAAAAAATGAATTTATTCGGGAATATTTTTTTTTTTTTTTTAATTTATTTAGCGATTTTTTTTTAATTATTTTTACACTTTTTTTTTTTTTACTTTATTACAATGTCCCAGGGGGGACATAACTGTCCTGTGACAGATCGCTGATCTGTCACATCACAGATCACTGATCTGTCACATCACAGATCACTGTGACAGATCAGCGATCTGTCACAGGCACTGCACAGGCTTCCTCAAGCCTGCGCTTTGCAGGCACTGAGGAAGCCAGCTTACTGCAGGCCCCCGGAGGTCCCCGTCGCCATATTGGATCCGGGGACCTGCAGGAAAGGAGTCCCCCGCAGCAGCGCTGCACATTGCGCTGCCGTGGGGGGCTCAGGGAAGCACGGAGGGAGCCCCCTCCCTGCCGATACTTCCCTTTAACCCCCGGTACACCACGATCGTGTTTGATCGCGGTGTGCAAGGGGTTAACGTGCCGGGGGCGGTCCGTGACCGCCCCTGACACATTGTGCCGGGTGTCAGCTATGATAATTAGCTGACACTCGGCCACGATCAGCGGCGCTCACCACGTGGGCGCCGCTGATCGCGGTGACGTAATATTCCGTCCATGGTAATTAGGTCCAGGGTCACATTATTATTATTATTATTTATTGTTATAGCACCATTTATTCCATGGCGCTTTACATGTGAGGAGGGGTATACATAAAAACAAGTACAATAATCTTAAACAATACAAGTCATAACTGGTACAGGAGGAGAGAGGACCCTGCCCGCGAGGGCTCACAATCTTCAAGGGATGGGTGATAATACAGTAGGCGAGGGTAGAGCTGGTCGTGCAGCGGTTTGGTCGATCGGTGGTTACTGCAGGTTATAGGCTTGTCGGAAGAGGTGGGTCTTCAGGCTCTTTTTGAAGGTTTCGATGGTAGGTGAGAGTCTGATATGTTGTGGTAGAGAGTTCCAGAGTAGGGGTGATGCGCGAGAGAAATCTTGTATGCGATTGTGGGAAGAGGAGATAAGAGGGGAGTAAAGAAGGAGATCTTGTGAGGATCGGAGGTTGCGTGCAGGAAAGTACCGGGAGACGAGGTCACAGATGTATGGACGGAATATTACCTCAATTGTAGGTAAGGGGTTAATAAGTGGCTCAGGAGTTGGTGAAGGAAGGAGGGGTTTGGGTTCCTGCAGAACTGGGTACAGGTTCTACGCTAGGGACGGGCTGCACCTCAATGGGGAGGGTGCAGCTGTGCTGGGGGAGAAAATGGCTAGAAGGTTGGAGGAGTGTTTAAACTAGGGATGGGGGGAGGGTATTCCTTTTATAGGAGGGGAAGACAGTGCAGAGACCTGGGCACAAATAATGACATTGGGGGTGGCATGGGGGGTGGGGTTAGAACAGGTAATAATTTCAGAAAGAATAGAGGTACAGAGAGATACATAAAGTTCATGTATACTAATGCCAGAAGCCTCACCAACAACATGGAGGAATTGGAGTAAATGTTGTTGGAACATAATTCTGCCATGGTGGGGATATCTGAGACATGGCTGGACGAGAGCCATGACCGGGGGATAATTTACAGGGCTATAGTCTGTTCAGAAATGACCGTACAAATAAGCGAGGTGGAGGCGTGTGTTTATATGTAAAATCATCCTTAAAACCCATCCTTCGTGATAATATATATGAATCTAATGAAAATGTAGTCTCTGTGGGTGGAGATAAGGGGAGGGGGGAAAAATAATAAATTACTGATAGGGGTTTGTTATAAGTCTCCAAAAATAATGGAAGCAACAGAGAATATCCTCATAAAACAAATAGATGAAGCTGCGACTCAAGGAGAAGTCATTATTATGGGGGACTTCAACTACCCTGAAATACATTGGGGAACCGAAACCTGCAGTTCCAGCAAAGGTAATAGGGTTCTGACAACTATGAGAGACAATTACCTTTCACCACTGGTTCAGGACCCAACAAGAGGGGGGCACTGCTAGACCTAATATTACCCCACAGGCCAGACCGCATATCAAATGTAAGGGTTGAGGGTCACTGGGGTAATAGTGATCACAAATTAATAAGTTTTCATGTATCCTTTAATAAGATGTGTAGTAGAGGGGTTACAAGGACACTAAACTTCAGGAAGGCAAATTTCCAACGGATGAGAGATGATCTTGGTGCAATTAACTGGGACGATATCCTGAGACATAAAAATACACAAACAAAATGGGAGACGTTTATTAGTATCCTGAATAGGACCTGTGCACAATATATACCGTATGGGAATAAACATGCGAGAAATAGGAGGAAACCACTATGGCTAAATAGAGCTGTAAGGGGCGCAATAAGAGATAAAAATAAAGCATTTAGAGAATTAAAGCAAGTAGGTAGTGATGAGGCATTAACTAAATACAGAAGATTAAATAAATTCTGTAAAAAGCAAATCAAGACAGCAAAGATTGAGATAGAGAGACTCATTGCCAGAGAAAGTAAAAATAATCCCAAAATATACTTTAACTACATAAACATTAAGAAGCTAAAAAATGATAGTGTTGGCCCCCTTAAAAATAGTCTGGGTGAAATGGTGGATGAGGATGAGGAAAATCCAATATGCTAAATGACTTTTTTTCAACAGTATTGGCGGCGTCTAAAAATCACTAAAATTGACAAGTCCCCAGGCCCGGATGGGATACACCCCCGATTACTGCAGGAATTAAGCACAGTCATAGATAGACCATTATTTTTAATCTTTAAAGATTCCATGATAACAGGGACTGTACCACAAGACTGGCGTATAGCAAATGTGGTGCCAATATTCAAAAAGGGGACAAAAACTGAACTCGGATATTATAGGCCAGTGAGTTTAACCTCAACTGTGGGTAAAATCCTGGAGGGTTTTCTAAGAGATACTATACTGGAGTATCTGGAGAAGAATAACCTCATGACCCAATTTCAACATGGGTTTACAAGGGACCGTTCCTGTCAGACTAATCTGATAATATGAAGAGGTAAGTTCCGGTCTGGACCAAGGGAATGCAGTGGATGTGGTGTACATGGACTTTTCAAAAGCTTTTGATACGGTGCCATACAAAAGGTTGATACATAAAATGAGAACAATGGGGATAGGGGAAAATATGTGTAGATGGGTTAAGAGCTGGCTCAGGGATAGGAAACAAAGGGTGGTTATTAATGGAGCACACTCGGACTGGGTCACGGTTAGCGGTGGGGTACCACAAGGGTCAGTTTTGGGCCCGCTTCTTTTTAACATATTTATTAATGACCTTGTAGGGGGACATAGAGAGTGGAATTTCAATATTTGCAGATGACACTAAACTCTGCAGGGTAATCAATACACAGGAGGACAATTTTACATTACAGGAGGATTTATGTAAACTAGAAGCTTGGGCTGATAAATGGCAAATGAGCTTTATTGGGGATAAATGTAAGGTCATGCACTTGGGTAGAACGAACAAGATGTATAATTATGTGCTTAATTGTAAAACACTGGGCAAAACAGTCACTGGAAAAGACCTGGGTGTATGGGTGGACGACAAACTCACATTTAGAGGCCAGTGTCAGGCAGCTGATGCAAAGGCAAATAAAATAATGGGATGCATTAAAAGAGGCATAAATGCTCATGAGGAGAACATAATTTTACCTCTATATAAGTCACTAGTGCGACCACACTTAGAATACTGTGTACAGTTCTGGTCTCCGGTGTATAAGATATACATAGCTGAACTGGAGCGGGTGCAGAGATTAGCGACCAAGGTTATTAGGGAACTAGGGGGTCTGCAATACCAAGACAGGTTATTACACTTGGGGTTATTTAGTTTGGAGAATCAAAAGCTTAGGGGTGATCTTATTACAATGTATAAATATATGCAGGGACAATACAAAGAGCTTTCTAATGATCTTTTTACTCTTAGACCTGTGACGGTGACAAGGGGGCATCCTCTACGTCTGGAGGAAAGAAGGTTTAAGCATACTCACAAGTTATAGAAAAAAATGACGGCACATCTAGAACTAGTCTGAATAGGTGCATACCAAAAGGCAACTTACATATTAAATTATAAAATGGTAGCACACTAAATATGAAATAGGAATAGCAAAATGGCTTTAGTAATACACTTCACAATGGCCTTCATAAGGTATATCAAATATGAAATAAGTGAAATATGAATAGCATAATGGCTTTTGTAATCTAGAAAAACATATGAGATACTTAGCACAAAATTTGGCCAAAAGATGTGAGCCCATTCACCAGCGACAAGGTGATCTCAGATTGAATGGGTCCCTATACTGACTGCCTGGTGTGAAAAAAGAAAATTTTTTCAGCTCATCCCAAAGAAGACAGCTATAAGTCCGATCGGTGCACGGAATGTGGAAACAGGATCCCTCTGCAGCAAAGCGTAATATGGAAAAAATTCCAGTATCCAGATCAGTAATTAGATAAAAAAAATTTTTATTCCTTTATTCCAAAATTTAAAAAAATCATAAGATTCTCCATCATGATAAGAGACGCATCAGAACATGTAGTTGGACGCGTTTCGGACAAAAAACCAGTCCTTATTCTAAGACAACACATAATACATCTGAACACATGCTTATAAAGGGAAACATAGAAAGTCAAGGAACAATCAAGACTAAACATAGCCAGCTGATTAATGGGAGGTAGTAAGTCACAATCACACTTACAAAACACTCAAAATCTCACTCCTAATATTCATACCCGTTGGAACTCTGCTTTGTAACAATAACATCCATTTTGCCTCTCGGCGTAATAATAAATCATTTAAATTTCCACCTACCCTTTTTGTCTGCACCTTCTCTATGGCATTAACCCTAAAGTTGCTGAGATCTCCTTTGTGTATATGCAAAAAATGTCGAGAAGCAGCAGACAAACTGCGCGTGGTAGTGTGACCTACGTCATAAACGTGCTCGGAAATACGACGTCTCAAGGTGCGTGAAGTATTTCCCACATACTGAATATTACAATCCACGCATGTTATGACATAGATCACACCAGTAGAACCACAGTTCAAAAAAGATTTTATTTTAAATTCCTTTCCATTAACAGAAGATACTATTTTTTCTGTGTTGCACATAAACCTACATAGCCCACAGTTTTTCTGAGCACATTTAAAAGATCCACAAGTGGGTAACCAATTAGTTATACTTGCTGAACTGTCTGAAAAATATTTGTTAGCATGTCTATTGACACTAGTATGATCACTTGGAGATACCTTATTAGCAATAGTTTTATTCCTCCTTGAAACAAATCTGATCCCATCCTTCAGTATATTCTTCAATGTATCATCAACATACAAAATAGGGAGGAATTTTTTAATAATATGAACAATCCTGTAGTAGTCAGTACTAAAATTAGTTGAAAAAACAATAGGTGACCGACCCTCCACAGAATTTGGTGTTTTTCTGCTTTCCTTCTGCAAATAATCCTCTCTACTTTTTTCATCCGTTCTATGCTTAGCTTTCTGAATGTCTACCTTAGTATAACCCCTCTTTATAAAACGTTTACCAAAGATCTCACATTGTTTATCGTATAGATTAGGCGTGGTACATGTTCTTTTTGCTCTTACAACCTCCCCTGTAGGTATATTGGCTATAACATGACATGGATGGCAGCTAGATGCGTGTAACAGTGAATTACCTGCCGTAGGTTTTCTAAAAATATCACAATCAATCTTTCTTTCCTCCAAATTTGCCGACAAAAAAATATCCAAAAACGAAATAATCCTGGCATCAAATTGATATGTGAAACGTATATTGCATGGATTATTATTAATATAGAACATGAAATTCTCAATATTAAATACATCACCATCCCACACAATTATAACATCATCAATGAATCTCAGAAAAAGAAAAATATCAGAAGAAAAAGGATTTTTTTCAGAAAAAATGTACTCCTCCTCCCACCAGGCCATAAAGATGTCAGCAAGAGACGGTGAAAACTTGGAACCCATGGAACAGCCTTGCACCTGTAAATAAAGATCATCCGAAAAAGAAAAAAAATTGTTTTTTAACAAAAAATAAGTCACTTCAATCAAATACATCTGTAAATCTTCTGAAAAATTACTGTATTTCTGTAAATAAGTAGTAAGAGCCAAAATGGCCAAATCGTGTGGGATGGAAGTGTACAAACTTTGTACATCACAAGTGAGCCAACAAAAGGAACTTCGCCATTCCACCTGAGAAAAAATGCTAAGAACATGCTTGGAATCCCGCACATAGCTAGGTGAAATAGTGGCTAGAGGTTTTAGGCCTCTTTCACACATCAGGTTTTCACCGTCAGGCGCGATCCGGCGCTTTTGACAGAAACCGGATCCGGCGAAATGCAATGCCGGATCCGGTTTCCCCATTGACTTGCATTTGCGCCGGATCTCGCCAGATGGCCATGCGTTTCATCCGGTTTTCGCCGGATCCGGCAATGTGTCGCGATCCGGCGTCTGGAAAAAACGGCTACTG
Source organism: Dendrobates tinctorius (assembly GCF_039654945.1). NCBI lineage: Eukaryota > Metazoa > Chordata > Amphibia > Anura > Dendrobatidae > Dendrobates > Dendrobates tinctorius. The sequence goes on from NW_027361685.1 coordinate 6,769,285, forward strand.
TAACGTTTTTTGTCTCCGGCGAAAAAGCCGGACACGCCGGATCCGGCACGTCCGGCTTTTTCACACAATGAAAGCCTATGAGCGCCGCAATGCGCCGGATCCGGTTTTTTGGTCTGAGCATGCTCAGTAGCTCTGCCCACAGGAGATATATAAAAGCAAGACAATGGGACCCTCAGCCACACCCAACATGCCACCCAAGCCAAGAACCAGGAGCAGGAGAAGGCAGCAGACATCTGCAGCAGCAGCACCATCAGCACCACCCCAAATGGAGCAGCAAATGGAACATGCTGAGGAGGGGAGTCCAGCAGCAGATGAGAGACGATAATTATCAAATCCCCCATTCCTCCAAACTAGGGCCATGGAATATCAAGATATTCATTGGCCCTTTGTTTCTCTTTATTCAACAGCCGCCTAAGAGATGCAGCAGCAGCAGCAGAAATGGCATCACTGGCAGCAGCAACAGCAGCAGCAATACCCACAGCCATGGAGTCTGGCCATCAACAGGACAGCACATCTTCTTCTGGGAGCCCTCCCTCGCATCGTCAGCGTTTGACGGTAAGTTTTTATTTCCAAAATCCATCATCTCTGTAATATATGTCTATTCATTGCCTTTTATTTCAAAACAGGAATCACAAGATGAAGAGGAGCTCCCAGAAGAAGAAGGAAGGGGTGGACAGACACCTGGAGTGGGCTCACAATTGGTAAGTTTTTTGCATCAAACGCAGAAACACAACATCACACTACACACAACACATAGAAAACAATGTTCTGCAGACCACACACAGCAAACAAATGCCTACATCCAAACACATAACATTTTTTGTTTTCTTCTCTAGTCTTCCCAATCTGGTGCTCGGCCAAGAGGTCCTCGCAGTGCCTCCCAGGGTCGTCGGCGACAGCAACGCGGCGGTCACCAGCGTGTAAGTATAAATATTTTTGCTTTGTTTTTTTGCACTTTTTATTTCATTTCTTTTGTGGAGGCTAATTATGTTATTTTTGTCTTTTTCTTTAACAGCCTTCACAGCGTGCTCCCGACTCTGACGGTGAGGATGGAGGGATTGATGTGGACCGCCTCATCGATCTCGTCAGAGAAAGGGAGCCGCTCTGGAATATGGCTGACCGCCGCCACGCTGACCTTATCGTTACCCGACGACTCTGGGAGGAAATCTGTTCGCTCCTTGTGGGCCGCTGGGAGGACCTCGATGTTCGGGCCCAGATTAAAGAGCGTAAGTATATACAGTACCGGTTGCTTGATGTAAACCAGTGTTTCCCGAACTCCAGTCCTCGTGGTCCCCACGGATCATGTGTTCAGGATTTCTATTTACTATGGAAATCCTGAAAACATGACCCCTGGGGACCATGAGGACTGGAGTTTGGGAAACACTGATGTTGTATACTAACCACTCCTTTCTCGTTTCAGGGAACAGAATTGTGAATCGGTGGCGGTCTGTGAGGGATCGTTTCAAGAAGGAGTTCAATAAAGAGATGCGGGCCCCGAGTGGATCTGGAGGACGCAGGAGCAAGTACAAGTACGCACGAGCCCTGTCGTTCCTCCGGGAAACAATGGTCACCAGAAGGTAAATATTACACACCACATGTGAAAAAAATGTTAGATGTAACTTTTTTTTTCAGCCAGGGCCATACCATGTCAGTATTTTAATTGTTTTTTTTTCTCTTTATTCCACAGCACGGTGAGCAGCACTCGGGAGCCTGCACGATTGGACCCTTCTGAGGCGATCCCTGAGGAGACCGGCACCGAGGGACACTTCGACCGCCCAGTACATCTGCACCTTCCCAGCCTTCCCACACATTCGACCCATCTGTCCCATCCACCAGCACAGGAGCATCGTGGCCGCCTACATTACATGAAGCTGCTGGTGAGGAGATCGCTTTCCCTTTACCCCACCCTTCTGCCCCTGCCGCCTCTAGTACACCTGCGGGTACTGGGCGGCAGCGGCAGAGGGGTCAGGAAAAGAGTTATGCGCAAGAGTTCTTGCATCTGAATGCATCTTTCCAGAACTGTCTAAAAGTCTTGTCAGAGCAAATCTCCGCAGGCTTTCAGCAGATCAACTCCAGCATTCTGGAGGTGAAGACACTTCTGCAAACCATGCATTCAGAAGCAAGATCTTCGCCAAACCACACCTTTTTCAGGTCTGTTGTGGAGCGCATGGCAACACTATCTCCTACCCAGCAGATGCATGTAATGCATTCGTGCCACGGTGCTCTACAGCAGGTTACCTCCCAACCTCCACCTCCCACCACTGTAGTTCCTCCACCTGCACCCCCTCCAGCCACTTTCCATCCTCCCCCTCCTATTACATCTGCACCCCCTCCAGCCACTTTCCATCCTCCCCCTCCTATTACATCTGCACCCCCTCCAGCCACTTTCCATCCTCCCCCTCCTATTACATACCAGCAACCTCACCAGTACCAGCAACCTCCCCAGTACCAGACATCTCCCCACTTCCAGCAACCTGCCCCGTACCAAACTCCTTCCCCGTACCAAACTCCTTCCCCGTACCAAGCTCCTTCCCCATACAACTTTCCATCAACATCATCTGCTCCTACAGTCCCTGCCCAACCCTCCACTCCACCGCCCACCACCTCTTCTGCCTCCCACATGTCCACCCATTCTGTAGCTTTTTCCACACCTTCACCTCTAACTGTTCCTTCCCCACCACGATCCCAGTCCTCTCTCCACACACCCAGTGTCGAAGTGTCCCGCAGCCCCTCCAGCAGTATTTCCACCCCACAGTACACAGATTTGTAATGTGTGTTTTTTGTAATAAAAATGTCCATTGGGTTTAAAACCTTTATTAAAAAAGTTTTTTGCACTTTAAAAACATTTTACAAAAAAAAAAAATTTTAAATAAAAGTTAAATTATCGTTTCACAATGGTTGTCTGTCATTTCTTTCTGCGGCGAACTATGTTTAAAAAAAAGGTTAAATACAGGGTATTTCAAAGGTAAAAAGGTATTCAAAACCAGGTATATAACTGTGGGTAAATTTTAGCGTTTTGCCACAGTTGTGTTCCTGGTTGTGTTTGAAGCAAAGTATTTCACCTAAAAAGTTGTGTTTATTGTTGGTGATTTCCTACCAATGTACACAACTTTTGTTAAAAGGTGAAATACTTTGCATAAAACACAACCAGGTACACACCTGTGGCCTAAAGCTAAAAATAGTAAGACCATGACAAGATAGCCAACTTTGGTTGGCAAAGGTATATACTGTTGGTCCAGAAGGTACACAAGTTTAGGGCACAAATCTTTCACACTCTGTCATCCTGCCAGTGTACTCTGCCTTGAGGTGACATAAAGTATAGTGGAAAATTGTCCCTCATTACTGAAACCGTCACAGAACTTCTAGTGGTAATATTTCCAATGACAACATCCATCTTCGCCAGTAACTTGCTCTTCTCTCCAACCTGCACTTTCTTCTCTACAACCTGTCAAAGAAGGGCTGTAGGAACATGCTATATCTAGTTTTCCAGTAGCCAATCCCGTTCGGAAGGCCACAAGGGTCAATTTTAAAAACCGGATCCGGCGTAATCCGTCGAAAAACGGATAGAAAAACGGATGAACCGGATGAGACGGATCCGGTTTTGTCTGTCAAGAACAAGACGGATCCGGCAGAAAACCGGATCCGGCACATCAGGTTTTACAAAACATTTGCCGGATCCGGCATTCCGGCACGACGCCGGATCGCGCCTGACGCCGAAAACCTGATGTGTGAAAGTAGCCTAAATCTTGCGTCCAACCATTCTGACAAATTTTCATTAAGAGATCCGATGCCCGATATGATAGGACGAAACAAAGGTGGAAAAACCTCCTTATGAACTTTTGGAAGTGCATGTAACAAAGGAACTCTGGGATATAAAGGACAGAAAAATTCACATTGTTTTTGATTAATAATTCCCAAACTAAAACCCCTATGTAACAATTCCTGTAATTCCATTCTGATGTTATCTGTAGGGTTATAATTAATTCCCTTGTATACCTCACTATTAAAAAGCATAGTCCTCACCTCTCTTTCATACAGCCCAGTATCTAATATGGTCACAGATCCCCCCTTGTCAGAATTTCTTACCACGATATTGACATTAGCAGATAACAAATCAAGTGCCTGTTTCTCAGTACGAGAAATGTTAGAACGACCATTCTGATTAGCATTATAGATTTTCATAAGTTCATCCTCAACAAGAAATTGAAAATCATCCATAACTTGCAATTTTGACTGCTCAGGATAATATCTAGGATTAGGGACTCTAGAGGAAAAATTAACATCAGTTAAATACATTAACTTAGAACCAGAATCAGACAAGTCCCTCAAATTCTTTAGGGTAACTTGCTCCTGGAAAGAAGTAGGCATAAATTCCTCAGGAACTTTATCAACATATTCATCATTAATATTGGAAATTTTTTCATGTTCCACATCCTCCGCAAAAAAATGTCTCCTAAGAGTCAATCTTCTCATAAAGTGATTAACATCAAGCATAGTGTTGAATAAGTCCATTTTCACTGTAGGCACAAAATTAAGACCCCTTTCAAGGATATTAATTTGATCATTCGATAAAATCGATGCAGAAAGGTTCAGGACTGTAAAATTATCAGTTGTATCTAAGCATGCTTGTTCCGCGCTGATCTCCTGAATTCTCTTATGATGGGAGTGTTTCCTCCTTGATCTCCTTTGACGTTTTTTCTTTTTCCTGAACCAGTTTTTGGAAAACTACTGCTTTGTGGAATCCGCTGCCCCACATCCCGTGCATACGTGGAACTGTTAGATGGTAAATTCTCAGTATCAGAAGTGTCAGTATTAACATCCGTATTATCCATATCCGTTGAGGAAAAGCTTACCCTATTATCTCTGCGTTTGAGAATAGAAGGGTGAATGTTATTACGTTTTCTTCTATAATCATGCCAGTCATAAATATGATTATTCTGGTAATCAGTTTTATCTTTTCCTTTATCACTGTAATAGAGTCCTCCATTTTACTCAGATTGTCATTAATTTTATCTCTAGCCATTATAAAAGAAGAAGAATCTTTATATTTCACCAAATCACTTTCAATCATTTTAATAGATTCCTCCAAAGTTGACATCTTGGCTTCCTCTCTCTTCACAATCAAATTCATCAGCTTAGTAGAACAGTCACTAAGAATATTGTCCCATTCTTTTACAAATTCAGGGTCATATTCCGTAGTAGGGCGCTTCTTGATGCGCAAACCTCTTGGAATCATATTGCTGTTCATATAAGCTTGTAAGGTTTTGTGCGGAACAAGCATGCTTAGATACAACTGACGATTTTACAGTCCTGAACCTTTCTGCATCGATTTTATCGAATGATCAAATTAATATCCTTGAAAGGGGTCTTAATTTTGTGCCTACAGTGAAAATGGACTTATTCAACACTATGCTTGATGTTAATCACTTTATGAGAAGATTGACTCTTAGGAGACATTTTTTTGCGGAGGATGTGGAACATGAAAAAATTTCCAATATTAATGATGAATATGTTGATAAAGTTCCTGAGGAATTTATGCCTACTTCTTTCCAGGAGCAAGTTACCCTAAAGAATTTGAGGGACTTGTCTGAATCTGGTTCTAAATTAATGTATTTAACTGATGTTAATTTTTCCTCTAGAGTCCCTAATCCTAGATATTATCCTGAGCAGTCAAAATTACAAGTTATGGATGATTTTCAATTTCTTGTTGAGGATGAACTTATGAAAATCTATAATGCTAATCAGAAGGGTCGTTCTAACATTTCTCGTACTGAGAAACAGGCACTTGATTTGTTATCTGCCAATGTCAATATCGTGGTAAGAAATTCTGACAAGGGGGGATCTGTGACCATATTAGATACTGGGCTGTATGAAAGAGAGGTGAGGGCTATGCTTTTTAATAGTGAGGTATACAAGGGAATTAATTATAACCCTACAGATAACATCAGAATGGAATTACAGGAATTGTTACATAGGGGTTTTAGTTTGGGAATTATTAATCAAAAACAATGTGAATTTTTCTGTCCTTTATATCCCAGAGTTCCTTTGTTACATGCACCTCCAAAAGTTCATAAGGAGGTTTTTCCACCTTTGTTCCGTCCTATCATATCGGGCATCGGATCTCTTAATGAAAACTTATCGGAATGGTTGGATGCAAGATTAAAACCTCTAGCCACTATTTCACCTAGCTATGTGCGGGATTCCAAGCATGTTCTCAGTATTTTTTCTCAGGTGGAATGGCGAAGTTCCTTTTGTTGGCTCACTTGTGATGTACAAAGTTTGTACACTTCCATCCCACACGATTTGGCCATTTTGGCTCTTACTACTTATTTACAGAAATACAGTAATTTTTCAGAAGATTTACAGATGTATTTGATTGAAGTGACCTATTTTTTGTTAAAAAACAATTTTTTTTCTTTTTTGGATGATCTTTATTTACAGGTGCAAGGCTGTTCCATGGGTTCCAAGTTTTCACCGTCTCTTGCTAATATTTTTATGGCCTGGTGGGAGGAGGAGTATATTTTTTCTGAAAAAAATCCTTTTTCTTCTGATACTTTTCTTTTTCTGAGATTCATTGATGATGTTATAATTGTGTGGGATGGTGATGTATTTAATATTGAGAATTTCATGTTCTATATTAATAATAATCCATGCAATATACGTTTCACACATCAATTTGATGCCAGGATTATTTCGTTTTTGGATATTCTTTTGTCGGCAAATTTGGAAGAAAGAAAGATTGATTGTGATATTTTTAGAAAACCTACGGCAGGTAATTCACTGTTACACGCATCTAGCTGCCATCCACGGCATGTTATAGCCAATATACCTACAGGGGAGGTTGTAAGAGCAAAAAGAACATGTACCACGCCTAATCTATACGATAAACAATGTCAGATCATTGGTAAACGTTTTATAAAGAGGGGTTATACTAAGGTAGACATTCAGAAAGCTAAGCATAGAACGGATGAAAAAAGTAGAGAGGATTATTTGCAGAAGGAAAGCAGAAAAACACCAAATTCTGTGGAGGGTCGGTCACCTATTGTTTTTCAACTAATTTTAGTACTGACTACTACAGGATTGTTCATATTATTAAAAAATTCCTCCCTATTTTGTATGTTGATGATACATTGAAGAATATACTGAAGGATGGGATCAGATTTGTTTCAAGGAGGAATAAAACTATTGCTAATAAGGTATCTCCAAGTGACCATACTAGTGTCAATAGACATGCTAACAAATATTTTTCAGACAGTTCAGCAAGTATAACTAATTGGTTACCCACTTGTGGATCTTTTAAGTGTGCTCAGAAAAACTGTGGGCTATGTAGGTTTATGTGGAACACAGAAAAAGTAGTATCTTCTGTTAATGGAAAGGAATTTAAAATAAAATCTTTTTTGAACTGTGGTTCTACTGGTGTGATCTATGTCATAACATGCGTGGATTGTAATATTCAGTATGTGGGAAATACTTCACGCACCTTGAGACGTCGTATTTCCGAGCACGTTTATGACGTAGGTCACACTACCACACGCAGTTTGTCTGCTGCTTCTCGACATTTTTTGCATATACATAAAGGAGATCTTAGCAACTTTAGGGTTAATGCCATAGAGAAGGTGCAGACAAAAAGGGTAGGTGGAAATTTAAATGATTTATTATTACGCGGAGAGGCAAAATGGATGTTATTGTTACAAAGCAGAGTTCCAACGGGTATGAACATTAGGAGTGAGATTTTGAGTGTTTTGTAAGTGTGATTGTGACTTACTACCTCCTATTAATCAGCTGGCTATGTTTAGTCTTGATTGTTCCTTGACTTCCTTTGTTTCCCTTTATAAGCATGTGTTCAGATGTATTATGTGTTGTCTTAGAATAAGGACTGGTTTTTTGTCCGAAACGCGTCCAACTACACGTCCTGATGCGTCTCTTATCATGATGGAGAATCTTATGATTTTTTTAAATTTTGGAATAAAGGAATAAAAAATTTTTTAATCTAATTGCTGATCTGGATGCTGGAATTTTTTTCCATATTACGCTTTGCTGCAGAGGGATCCTGTTTCCACATTCCGTGCACCGATTGGACTTATAGCTGTCTTCTTTGGGGTGAGCTGAAAAAATTTTCTTTTTTTACGTTACTGTTTGGATTCCCTATTTTTCGTGCTCCCCTTAATTTGATTGTGACATATCCATTATTATTCATAAATATGAATTTGGAGATAGCTACCAATATTTCTGATGGTATTATTAGTGATGATTTTTTCAATGTGAACAGTCGGCAACGACTAGACAAGGCTGCCAACATTTTTTCTACTATCCATGCCTTTACACCTGAGGATGGAAAGGATTTGAAACCACTTATGTGGGAACTTGAAAAACTTATGTCATCACGACTCAGGGTGTGGTGGGACCACAAAACCTTACAGGCTTATATAAGCAGCAATATGATTCCAAGAGGTTTGCGCATCAAGAAGCGCCCTACTACGGAATATGACCCTGAATTTGTAAAAGAATGGGACAATATTCTGAGTGACTGTTCTACTAAGCTGATGAATTTGATTGTGAAGAGAGAGGAAGCCAAGATGTTAACTTTGGAGGAATCTATTAAAATGATTGAAAGTGATTTGGTGAAATATAAAGATTCTTCTTCTTTTATAATGGCTAGAGATAAAATTAATGACAATCTGAGCAAAATGGAGGACTCTATTACAGTGATAAAGGAAAAGATAAAACTGATTACCATAATAATCATATTTATGACTGGCATGATTATAGAAGAAAACGTAACAACATTCACCCTTCTATTCTCAAAAGCAGAGATAATAGGGTAAGCTTTTCCTCAACGGATATGGATAATACGGATGTTAATACTGACACTTCTGATACTGAGAATTTACCATCTAACAGTTCCACGTATGCACGGGATGTGGGGCAGCGGATTCCACAAAGCAGTAGTTTTCCAAAAAACGGTTCAGGAAAAAGAAACGTCAAAGGAGATCAGGGAGGAAACACTCCCATCATAAGAGAATTCAGGAGATCAGCGCGGAACAAGCATGCTTAGATACAACTGATAATTTTACAGTCCTGAACCTTTCTGCATCGATTTTATCGAATGATCAAATTAATATCCTTGAAAGGGGTCTTAATTTTGTGCCTACAGCGAAAATTGACTTATTTAATACTATGCTTGATGTTAATCATTTCATGAGAAGATTGACTCTTAGGAGACATTTTTTTGCAGAGGATGTGGAACGTGAAAAAATTTCCAATATTAATGATGAATATGTTGATAAAGTTCCTGAGGAATTTATGCCTACTTCTTTCCAGGAGCAAGTTACCCTAAAGAATTTGAGGGACTTGTCTGAATCTGGTTCTAAGTTAATGTACTTAACTGATGTTAATTTTTCCTCTAGAGTTCCTAATCCTAGATATTATCCTGAGCAGTCAAAATTACGAGTTATGGATGATTTTCAATTTCTTGTTGAGGATGAACTTATGAAAATCTATAATGCTAATCAGAAGGGTCGTTCTAACATTTCTCGTACTGAGAAACAGGCACTTGATTTGTTATCTGCCAATGTCAATATCGTGGTAAGAAATTCTGACAAGGGGGGATCTGTGACCATATTAGATACTGGGCTGTATGAAAGAGAGGTGAGGGCTATGCTTTTTAATAGTGAGGTATACAAGGGAATTAATTATAACCCTACAGATAACATCAGAATGGAATTACAGGAATTGTTACATAGGGGTTTTAGTTTGGGAATTATTAATCAAAAACAATGTGAATTTTTCTGTCCTTTATATCCCAGAGTTCCTTTGTTACATGCACTTCCAAAAGTTCATAAGGAGGTTTTTCCACCTTTGTTTCGTCCTATCATATCGGGCATAGGATCTCTTAATGAAAACTTATCGGAATGGTTGGACGCAAGATTAAAACCTCTAGCCACTATTTCACCTAGCTATGTGCGGGATTCCAAGCATGTTCTCAGTATTTTTTCTCAGGTGGAATGGCGAAGTTCCTTTTGTTGGCTCACTTGTGATGTACAAAGTTTGTACACTTCCATCCCACACGATTTGGCCATTTTGGCTCTTACTACTTATTTACAGAAATACAGTAATTTTTCAGAAGATTTACAGATGTATTTGATTGAAGTGACTTATTTTTTGTTAAAAAACAATTTTTTTTCTTTTTTGGATGATCTTTATTTACAGGTGCAAGGCTGTTCCATGGGTTCCAAGTTTTCACCGTCTCTTGCTAACATCTTTATGGCCTGGTGGGAGGAGGAGTACATTTTTTCTGAAAAAAATCCTTTTTCTTCTGATATTTTTCTTTTTCTGAGATTCATTGATGATGTTATAATTGTGTGGGATGGTGATGTATTTAATATTGAGAATTTCATGTTCTATATTAATAATAATCCATGCAATATACGTTTCACACATCAATTTGATGCCAAGACAATTTCGTTTTTGGATATTCTTTTGTCGGCAAATTTGGAAGAAAGAAAGATTGATTGTGATATTTTTAGAAAACCTACGGCAGGTAATTCACTGTTACACGCATCTAGCTGCCATCCACATCATGCTATAGCCAATATACCTACAGGGGAGGTTGTAAGAGCAAAAAGAACATGTACCACGCCTAATCTATACGATAAACAATGTGAGATCATTGGTAAACGTTTTATAAAGAGGGGTTATACTAAGGTAGACATTCAGAAAGCTAAGCACAGAACGGATGAAAAAAGTAGAGAGGATTATTTGCAGAAGGAAAACAGAAAAACACCAAATTCTGTGGAGGGTCGGTCACCTATTGTTTTTCAACTAATTTTAGTACTGACTACTACAGGATTGTTCATATTATTAAAAAATTCCTCCCTATTTTGTATGTTGATGATACATTAAAGAATATACTGAAGGATGGGATCAGATTTGTTTCAAGGAGGAATAAAACTATTGCTAATAAGGTATCTCCAAGTGATCATACTAGTGTCAATAGACATGCTAACAAATATTATTCAGACAGTTCAGCAAGTATAACTAATTGGTTACCCACTTGTGGATCTTTTAAATGTGCTCAGAAAAACTGTGGGCTATGTAGGTTTATGTGCAACACAGAAAAAATAGTATCTTCTGTTAATGGAAAGGAATTTAAAATAAAATCTTTTTTGAACTGTGGTTCTACTGGTGTGATCTATGTCATAACATGCGTGGATTGTAATATTCAGTATGTGGGAAATACTTCACGCACCTTGAGACGTCGTATTTCCGAGCACGTTTATGACGTAGGTCACACTACCACACGCAGTTTGTCTGCTGCTCCTCGACATTTTTTGCATATACATAATGGAGATCTTAGCAACTTTAGGGTTAATGCCATAGAGAAGGTGCAGACAAAAAGGGTAGGTGGAAATTTAAATGATTTATTATTACGCCGAGAGGCAAAATGGATGTTATTGTTACAAAGCAGAGTTCCAACGGGTATGAATATTAGGAGTGAGATTTTGAGTGTTTTGTAAGTGTGATTGTGACTTACTACCTCCTATTAATCAGCTGGCTATGTTTAGTCTTGATTGTTCCTTGACTTCCTATGTTTCCCTTTATAAGCATGTGTTCAGATGTATTATGTGTTGTCTTAGAATAAGGACTGGTTTTTTGTCCGAAACGCGTCCAACTACACGTCCTGATGCGTCTCTTATCATGATGGAGAATCTTATGATTTTTTTAAATTTTGGAATAAAGGAATAAAAATTTTTTTTATCTAATTACTGATCTGGATGCTGGAATTTTTTCCATATTACGCAGTGCGGAAAATAAGTATTTGATACGCTGCCGATTTTGCAAGTTTTCCCTCCTACAAGGAATGGAGAAGTCTGTAATATTTATCACAGGTACACTTCAACGGTGACAGAAAATCTAAAAATAAAAAAAACAGAAAATCACATTGTATGATTTTAAAATAATGAAATTGCATGTTATTGCATGAAATAAGTATATGATCACCAACCAACCACCAAGAATTCAGACTCTCACAGCCCTGTTAGTTTTTCTTTAAAAAGCCCTTCTACTCTGCTCTCACCTGTATTAATTGCATCCGGTTTGAAATTGTTGCCTATATAAAAGACACCTTTCCAGATAATCAGTCACATGCCAACCTCTCCACCATGGCCAAGACCAAAGAGCTGTCTAAGGACACCAGGGACAAAATTGTAGACCTGCACAAGGCTGGGGTGGGCTGCAGCACAATAGGCAAGCAGCTTGGTGAAAAGGCAACAATTGTTGACAAAATTATTAGAAAATGGAAGAAACACATGTTGACTGTCAGTCTTCTTCGGTCTGGGGCTACATGCAAGATCTCGTCTCGTGGGGTAAGGAAGATTCTGAGAAAGGTCAGAAATCAGCCCAGAACTACATGGTAAGACTTGGTCAATGACCTGAAGAGAGCTGGGATCACAGGACCGGGCCTGCTCAGGAAGTGTGCATAGCTACCTAGTGTTCACTGGTGGATACAGACTGACCTGCAGGTAGCCGCCAGGTACCACTCCTGGGCAATATTGCAGCTGCAGACCCCAGGGGTCAGGTTCGCTGACATTGAATAGGGATATGTCTCTGTTCAGACTAGTAAGTTCTGGTACCTCTACAGAACGGTTACTGACACTGATTAGGGCAAGGTTAAGACACTCTGGTCTATGATACTGGAACAGGGTTTGGCCGAACACAGACCAGATGACAATGTTCAGCCACTGGCCACTCATGGACAAGCTTCAAGCACTGGCCGCTTCGGGAATGAGATTCAGGCCCTGGCCTTTCTGGATCCAGGGGACTACGGATACAGGACTTGCCACACTGGAATGAGTTTCAGACACTGGCTGCTCTGGGACCAGGGGATGACTGATTCAGGACTGGCCACACTGAGGCAAGGAATACAGGTTTAGGACACTGGCCAAACCAGGACCAGGGGACCTCATAACTCACTAGTAGTACACCTTACTGACTAATGATTCTACACGTTGCATGGCGAATCCCTAAGGGAGAGGGAGTCTTTTATATAGGATGACTCCCAGCAATTAGCTGGAAGCCATCTTCCAGGTGTAGTAATTATACTAAACATCTCTGAGCAACAAGCTAAGAGTATTTAGTATATACTTGCTCTGCCCCTTTAAGAATGGGGGAGTGCGCGCATGTGTGTACTAGGTGCATCGCTTGGAGCTGCGGCTTTCACACAACCAGGAAGCAGGAGAACGCTGAGGATTGTGCCGAGGGACTGAGGCAGTAAGCTGGCGTCCCACCATGCAGGGGTGCCCGTAATAGAGCTACAAGCACACTATGCCATCATGGATTAAAATCTTTCCGGGCACACAAGGTCCTGCTACTCACACCAGCATATGTCAAGGCCCATTAGAAGTTTGCCAAAGGCCATCTGGATGATCCAGATAAGACCAAAATAGATAGTCAGATAAGACCAAAATAGAACTTTTTGCTATCATCACCACCTGCCATGTTTGGAGGAAGAAGAAGGATGAGTGCAAATCCAAGAACACCGTCCCAACCATGAAGCACGGTGAGGGGGAAACATCATACTTTAGGGGTGTCTGTCTGCAAAACAGACAAGATGACTTCACCGTATTTAAGGGAGGATGGATGGGTCAAGGATCGAGAGATTTTAGCCAAACACCTCCTTCCCTCAGTTGGAGCATAGAAAATGGGTCGTGGCTGGGTCCTCCAGCATGGCAATCACCCAAAACACACAAGAGGAACTAAGAAGCATTTCAAGGTCCTGGCGTGGCCTAGCCAGTCTCTAATCCTGAACCCAATAGAAAATCTTTGGAGGGAGCTTAAAATCAATGTTGCCCAGCGACAGCCCTGAAACCTAAAGGATTAGGAGAAGATCTGTATGGAAGTATGGGCCAAAATCCCTGCTGCAGTGTGTGCAAACTTGGTCAAGAACTACAGGAAACGTCTGACCTCTGTAATTACAAACAAAGGTTTCTGTACCAAATATTAAAACAGTTATCCACTACCCTAATTCGTTTAATTTTGTATTCATTAATCTTACTATTATGTGCCAGTAATGGATCCATACTCTTATTATAGTAATATATACCTTTATAAGGCAGATAGCCTCACTTGGTGTCTGCCAGATGCAGCTCTGATGTTTATCAATCACTTCTTGTCCCCCGGCGTACTTGTCCTCCCTTCAGTGATTGGTCTCCCCAGGACTATGAGCTTCCATCTCAGTCTCCACAGGCTGCTGCTTTACCAGTGAGCCACAGCTCACAATGCTGGAGATGGGAGAATTTGGTCATATTGACCGCTATATTGCCGGCAATGAACTCAGAAGCAGAGTAAACATATCCATAGCAATACATTGTGTATAAGAATGTTTTTTATGGTGCCTGTATACTGAGGGGAAGAAAAATATATTTTTTTGTTCCTATAAAAGTATTAAAAATAATAAGCAATTACAAAAATGTATTTTTTAGCATTACACTCCCAGATCCCAAACCCACAGCCTCAACATTACTGACAGGCACTGTAAGCTGCTGAGCCACAAGCTCCGGTGAAGTGACTACAGGATTGTGTGCACTTGATCCATATTCCAGGCTCTGACTACAGGCAGATTATTCAGATAGAAATACACTGCTGTGTACAATGGATGTTTCTGTATTCTAGAGGAGAAGAAGAGATTTTTTCATCCTATAAAATTACTAATAATAATGAAAAACACTTGATAATGAAAAAAATGTCATTGTTAGTTTTATTTAAAATAATAAGCATCACAGATCAGTGAATAACCCGGACATAGCTGTGTCAATATAACTGTAATGACCCGCAGAATACAGCGATCAGATTATTTACAGGAATCGGTAAATTACGGGAGAAACAAAATGGCGTAATGCGGAGGACGTGTTCACACGTAGCGTAAATGCTGCGTTCTTTCTTCTGTAAATGTCTGACCCAGATGACTTAGTGACAATCTTCCCTGATTATAGCGCGTTTGCTGCGTTTCTTCTTTTTTGCATTTTCCTCCATATTTGATGTTATTTGGCGGATATGAAGCCGCGTTTAACACTTGTATAATCGTACAGAAAAGCTTTGATTCTGCGCTTATAAATGTGACGGCGGTTTTCTCTTCATACATTTTTTCTCTTAATACGTTTTTTTCAGAAGAAGCCTATAAAGGGAAAACGCATCAAAGCCCCAGAGGTCCGCAGGGTCTTCAGACCACAGAGAGCGCAGATTTCATGAGAACTGCGGCGCTATCAGACTCCAACACTCAGTATCTTCCATGGTGTAACAGTCAGGATTCCTCTAGATTCTCGTCTCTCCGCCTGGTTACAGCTGTTCTTCCTTTCTCCCCTTTTCTTTCCTCGCCTTTCCCATTCCTTCTCTTCCCCTCCCGCCTCTTAAATGTTTTATATATAAGGTATTACATGTGTCCTGTAACCCCTTTCCCGGCCTATCCGGTGCAGACCAATCTTTTTCATTTTCTTTCTATCCCTTTCATTTTTCCCTTTTCGTCATGTTCCTTAACCCCTTTACGACCGTACTAGTACGGCGCAGGTAACTTCTCTCCCTTTGATGTCGGCTCCGGTGGTGAGCCCGCATCTTTCCCAGCACACGTCAGCTCAAGTGAGGTATTCTGCTACATAGAGGAGATCTGATCATCGCCTGTACGTAGCAGAGCCGACCGAGTTATGGCAGCTTCTAGTCTCCCATGGAAACTATTGAAGCAGGCCAAAAGTGAAAAAAAATGTTTTTAAAAATATATAAAATATATAAAAGTTCAAATCCCCCCCTTTCACCCCACTCAAAATAAAACAATAGAAAAACCAAACATACACAAATTTGGTATCGCCGCGTTCAGAATCGCCCGGTCTATCAATAAAGAAAGGAACAACCCGATCACTAGACGGCGTAGTGAGAAAAAAAGGCAAAATGCCAGAATTAAGGTTTTTTGGTCGCCGCGACATTGAATTAAAATGTAATAACGGATGATCAAAAGATCGTATCTGCACCAAAATGGTATCAATAAAAACCTCAGCTCAGCGCACAAACAATAAGCCCTCACCCAACCCGAGATCATGAAAAATGTAGATGCTACGGGCCTCAGAAAATGGTGCAATATTTTTTTCTCAACAAATTTTAGATTTTGTTTCACCACAAAGGAACTGAGACCTGTCTGGTGTCTATGAACCTGTAATGACTTGGAGAATCATAATGGCAGGGCAGTCTTAGCATTTGGGGAATATGGCAAAAAGAAAACCCCAAAAAAGTTGTGGAGTTGCACTGTGTTTGCAATTTCATTGCACTTGGAAATTTTTTTCCCATTTTTGAGTACACGATATGGTAAAACCAATGATGTCGTTCATTGTAAATACCCCCCTGTCCTCTGTATCTCCCCTCCTCATTGTAGAGTGTGAGCTCTCACCAGCAGGGGCGGCTGATTCTGCTTTATTATTGTATCAACGTTGCTACTTATGACTTGTGTTTTGAAACTGTAAGGCCGGGGTCACACTAACCGACGCAAAATACGGTCCGTAGTTTACATGCGTAATAAGGATGAATGTCCCCTAAATAGTGCTCCGTTTGTCATCCGTAATCAAGGTGTGGTCCGTGTGTAATCCGTATTTTTTGCGCACCCATAGACTTGCATTGGCGTACTATGGCCGTAATACGCTGACAATCGCAGCATGCTGTGATTGGCACGGAGCGTAGAATACGGATGAGAAATATACGGCTGGTGCGAGTGACCCCATAGAGAATCATTGGTCCGTGTGTAATGCGTGCTTTTAGCGCCTCTCACTCGGCCGTATTCCTCGCCAGTGTGACCCCGGCCTTAGGCTGTGTGCCCACTCTGAGGATATCTAGCGGATCCGCAGCGGATTTTTCCGTGCAGAAACGTTACATATCCGCATTGTGATGTACAGTAGCATTAAAATCAATGTAAAAAAACCGCTGTGCAGACGGTGCGGATTTTTCCGCGCGGTTTTCCTGCGGTACAAAATCCGCAGCATGTCACTTCTTTTGTGCGGTTTTCCACCTCCCCTGTCTCCAAATCCACAGGGGGGAATCCGCAGTGGAAAACCGCACAAAAACCGCAAGAAAACCGTATTAAAAATGGAAGAAATCCGCAGGAAAAATGCAGGTCATTCGTCCTGCGGATTTCTTCCAATCTGCGTGGAAAAATCCGCAGGGCAAAAAGTACGTGTGCACTCAGCCTTAGGCAGTGTGCGCACGCTGCGGATTCTGCTGCGGTGTACAGTAACATTATTCCCTATGGGAAATGGAAACCGCAGTGCAGACGCTGCGGAATTTTCCACGCGGATTATCTGCGGTTTCTAAACCGCAGAAAGAATTGACATGTCAATTCTTTCTGTGGATTCCTATCTCCTCCATTGTGGAGATGGTAAAACCGCAGAGCCAATCCGCAGGATAATCCGCAGATAAACCGCAGGTATTTTGACCTGCGGATTTATCTGTGAATTTTGAAAATCCGCGCAGATCAATCCGCAGCAGATTCCACAGCGTGTGCATGTACCCTTAAACTGTAAAGCGCTGCTGAATATGTTGCCGCTATATAAATAAATATATCAATGTTGTCCTTTAATAATTATTAGGCTCTGGCACTTTCAAGATACATATAATCACAACAATATTCCGGACTTACATATAACCCTTGCCGAAATGAAATAAAGAGATCCAGAAAAAATAATAAAATATCATATTTATTAAATACAATTAAAAATACAAACCACTAAAAACTGCCCAGTAGAAGGCACAGTGTACCCAGATAACAAATACAGGTAGTTTGAATTCAAAGCCACAAAAATCACAAATGACAAATTACATAAAGTCACATATAGCGGTAACATGATCTGCCAATCTAGGTCCCTATATCCATTTTATACCAAAAATATTAGAAAATACAAGAAATTTAATAATTACTAGGCCACAAAGCAGGTCATGAATCTCATATAGCTGAAAACATCATATGCCCATAGAGATGTAGCGGCAACATGACTGGCCAGTCTAAGTCCCCTAATCCATCCTAATGAGTAAACCGCTCCAATGTGATTGAAAAGTTAAATATGAATAAACAAGGTGACAATACCTGAATGAGGTAGATACAATAAGCGATGGGCACCGCAGCCTCCTCCACCCCAATGCGCGTTTTGCATTAAGCTTCTTCTGGGGGCGTGTCCCAATAACAGGCTGGCTGTGTTTAAATAACGCTGATAACAAATCATTAAGCACCATACAGAATTGAAAAAAGTGCGTGATCAGGTGAGGACTCTGCCTGATGACAAGCGGCGCATGCGCTGTTGGACACCGCCGCCAAACGTCACTTCCGGTGACGCGCTCACCGGCATCGTGGGCAAAGCCCAGGATACACAGCTGAGAACACTCACGGAAGTGAGTGGCATGACACAACTGCGCAAGCGCACCATCACAACAGAGATCAATAGTCCCGTGACAATAGTATTTACAGTCATATGTTAAAGTTTGGGCACCCCTATTAATGTTAACCTTTTTTCTTTCTAACAATTTTGGTTTTTGCAACAGGTATTTCAGTTTCATATATCTAATAACTGATGGACTCAGTTATATTTCTGGATTCAAATGAGGTTTATTGTACTAACAGAAAATGTGCAAGCTGCATTTAAACAAAATTTGACCGGTGCAAAAGTATGGGCACCCTTATCATTTTCTTGATTTGAACACTCCTAACTACTTTTTACTGACTTCCTGAAGCACTAAATTGGTTTTGTAACCTCATGGAGCTTTGAACTTCATAGCCAGGTGTATCAAATCATGAGGAAAGGTATTTAAGGTGGCCACTTGCAAGCAGTTCTCCTATTTGATTCTCCAATGAAGAGTGGCATCATGGGCTCCTCAAAACAACTATCAAATGATCTGAAAACAAAGATTATTCAACATAGCTTTTCAGGGGAAGGATACAAAAAGTTGTCTCAGAGATTTAACCTGTCAGTTTCCACTGTGAGGAACATAGTAAGGAAATGGAAGAACACAGGTACAGTTCTTGTTAAGCCCAGAAGTGGCAGGCAAAGAAAAATATCAGAAAGGCAGAGAAGAAGAATGGTGAGAACAGTCAAGGACAATCCACAGACCACCTCCAAAGACCTGCAGCATCATCTTGCTGCAGATGGTGTCACTGTGCATCGGTCAACAATACAGCGCACTTTGCACAAGGAGAAGCTGTATGGGAGAGTGATGCGAAAGAAGCCGTTTCTGCAAGCACGCCACAAACAGAGTCGCCTGAGGTATGCAAAAGCACATTTGGACAAGCCAGTTACATTTTGGAAGAAGGTCCTGTGGACTGATGAAACAAAGATTGAGTTGTTTGGTCATACAAAAAGGCGTTATGCATGGAGGCTAAAAAACACAGCATTCCAAGGAAAACACCTGCTACCCACAGTAAAATTTGGTGGAGGTTCCATCATGCTTTGGGGCTGTGTGGCCAATGCCAGCACCGGGAAACTTGTTAAAGTTGAGGGTCCCATGGATTCAACTCAGTATCAGCAGATTCTTGACAATAATGTGCAAGAATCAGTGACGAAGTTGAAGTTATGCAGGGGATGGATATTTCAGCAAGATAATGATCGAAAACACCGCTCCAAATCTACTCAGGCATTCATGCAGAGGAACAATTACAATGTTCTGGAATGACCATCCCAGTCCCCAGACCTGAATATCATTGAACATCTGTGGGATGATTTGAAGCGGGCTGTCCATGCTCGGCGACCATCAAACTTAACTGAACTGGAATTGTTTTGTAAGCAGGAATGGCCACAAATACCTTCATCCAGGATCCAGGAGCTCATTAATAGCTACAGGAAGCGACTAGAGGCTGTTATTTTTGCAAAAGGAGGATCTGCGAAATATTAATGTCACTTTTATGTTGAGGTGCCCATACTTTTGCACCGGTCAAATTTTGTTTAAATGCAGATTGCACATTTTCTGTTGGTACAATAAACCTCATTTGAATCCAGAAATATAACTGAGTCCATCAGTTATTAGATATATGAAACTGAAATAGCTGTTGCAAAAAACAAAATTGTTATAAAGAAAAAAGGTTAACATTAATAGGGGTGCCCAAACTTTAACATATGACTGTAAATATCAAAAAGTGAAAGTAATAAAATCTTTTAATGAGTGTAAAAGTGCATATATGAATACTTTAATCTAAATACCCGTTTATACAGTGAACAAGTGACTGGTATATATAGAAAAATATATATCTATAATACATAAATATGAGTACAGTGAAAAGAATACAATATAAATAGCTCAACACACTGAGCAAAAGTGCAAAAATGCAAGAGTGCAATGACACAGGCGCTTATGAAAAATTACATTTTTAAAAAAAAAACCTTCCATCAAATGAAAATATATCCAAATTTAAATCTAAAAAAGAAAGAAAAAGAAGAAGAGACATGCCCAGTATTTTCCCAAATATAAAAATATCTATACATGTCAATCACAAGATACTCTTGTTGAAGGTATTGCACAATGATCTAGGCATGCTCAAATCCCACTAATAAGCAAGCTCAAGGATACAGTACCCTACATTCATCCAAACATATTGATATTCTAGACATTTATATACTAGGTATTACATACTAATATAAGAGTGTGCATAACACATACATAGAATCCTCTAATGGTAAAAATTATCCCAATAAACCCTACGATGCATATCCCGGGCGTTTTAGGCCCGGGAACTTTTGTTTTGCAAAAATTCTGAAAGGTTTTTAAACTTAGAATTTTGAAACTCTAGGTACTCCTCAGGTCTGTAGTTGTGTGTAATTTCCAGTTGTTTATATATTTTTATGTGAGGGGGGTTTTTTATATAATTTTTTTTTTTGGAAAACTACAGCTTTACATATCCCGGGCCTTTTAAGCCCGTATTAGGTTTATCATATACTCATCAGTTTATTTGTCTTTTTTTGCTATTTTCTGCAAGATTATTTGCTGTACTTTAAAATTTTGAAACTCTAGGTATTTCTCAGGTTTTTAGTTGTTGGTAATTTCCTAGTTTCATGTGATCATCGTTTTTTTTATAAAAATGCTTTTTTGGAAGAACAAATATTTCCATGACACAGGCCTTTTAGTTTATGATATTGTCATGCCTTCTGCATGACATTTATGTTTTCAGACTAAAGGTCCTTTCACACAGCCAACTATGCGCAAACTCTGAAGGAAGACGTATTGCTTCTGGAAAGAAAAAAACTTGGAAAGATATCTCACGAGATGAGCTTTATGCTTATATTGGACTAACACTTCTGGCAGGGTGTCAAAAAGCATATGATGTACCTATCAGAGAATTATTTCTGGACCAACATTCTGATCCTTACTATAAAGCAACGATGTCGGTGAATAGATATGAGGATATTCGGAGAGTGCTTCGATTTGATGATAAGCGAAGTCGTCCTACGAGGTTGGAAACGGATCAACTAGCGCCTATTAGTTACATTTGGAATATTTTTATCGGGAATTGTACCAAGCTCTACAATCCTGGTGAAAATGTAACTGTGGATGAGTAACTTGTAGCCTTCAGAGGACGTTGTAAGTTCATTCAATATATGCCTAGTAAACCAGCCAAGTATGGACTGAAAATATTCTGGATGTGTGACTCTGCCACTTATTATGGGATAAATGGACTTATCTACTGTGGAAAAGAACTTGGCGCACCAGTGCACAGAGACCTTGGTGCCCACATTGTAAAAAACTTGCACTACCCATTTACAATTCTGGTAGAAACATAACAATGGACAATTACTTCACAAGTGTAGAACTTGGCAATTTTTTGCTTGCAAAAAAACTTACAGTGCTTGGTACTATGAGGCCAAATCGACGAGATATTCAACCGGTGATGAAGCACAGTCCACAGAGAGAACTTTATGACAGTGTATTTGGGTTCGGCGACAAATCAACAATGGTTTCTTACAAAGCTAAGAAGGACAAATCCGTTACATTACTCAGTACAATGCATCATGATGCCATTGTTGACATCAATACCCGGAAAAAAAAACCTGAAATCATCATGTACTATAATAAAACTAAGGGAGGTGTGGACAAGATGGATGAAATGATTGGGGAATACACATGCAAAAGGCAAACACAACGTTGGCCTGTAATCTTGTTTGCAAATATGCTTGATGTATCAGCCCTGAATGCCTACATTCTTTATTGTAAAATTCATCCCGATTTTCATGCTAAGAGGAGTGACAAGAGGCGCCTATTCTTGAAGGACCTTTGCCATGAACTTATAATGCCACACATGATGCAGCGAAGGGACACATAATCCATGCCAAAGCAAACGATTGAAGCTATGAAACGTTGTGGTGTAAGTTTTCCAAGAATTCAACATCGAGAAGAAAGAAAACGAAAGCGTTGCTTTATTTGTCCATCAGAAAAAGACAGGAAAACCATCGCTACAGTTCATCCAAATTTTGGTGCATAAAAATACTGTCTCATTACAAGAAATCGATGAAGAATTGGAGACTATACAGAGAAGTTTACAAAAAGATATCTCTAAGGAGAATTTTGAGAAATGGTTAAAGGAACTTGAGGAGGATTCTGCTAAATGGGATGAGGAGGTGAGCCTCAATAAATGAAAGAAATTTCAACGTGATTCGATTGATTTTCATACCGATAAGGTTTATAGATGGCAACAGAAAAAACGTTTGCCTCAAAGACATAGATCACGGGAGCCTTCAGAAACATCTGCCTCCGCTGCAAAGAGTAATGTTTCACTTAGTGATGGTGAATATAGGAGAGAGAAGCAATAATCAGAAGAGAACATTTCCTGATATGTTTAACAGACCTCAATGTGGACGGAGAGGGAAAGATCATTTTAAGGTAGTTAACTTATCCAATCATGAGTTATCTCCAGTTCAATTGAATGTATTGGAGAAAGGGTTAACGTTCTCACCATCTTCAAACATTGATTCATTTTCAGCGGTAAAGGACACACATTTGTTCTCAAGAAAATTGATATTGAAAAAACTACATTTCAAAAATCAAAGTAATGATATTTTTACTACTAAGGAGGAAGTTGAAGCTTTGGAGGTCCTTGAATCTCTTGAAGAAGAAAATTCCAGTAAACAAGTAAGTATGATACCTAGTCGCTTATTTGACAAATCAAAAAAGCTTTGGGGATCTGTCCAGCTATTGGTATTTTTACACAACTAGTAACCAATGATATTGAAACCTTGTGTAAATCAAAGCAAGGGAAATCCAATCTTACCAGGAAAGATATGTTGGCTCTGGAGGAATTAAAAGAGTGGGATGACGTTGTTTTTAAAGCGGCAGATAAAGGCGGCAATTTAGTCATCTGGCCAGTTGATCTATATGAGAAACAGGCTAACTCACTTCTTAATGATACAAGATGTTACCGTAAGTTAACTTATAATCCATTGTCTTCATTTTAGGCTAAATTAGTCACTATTCTCGAGGAGGCCTTCTCACAGGGTATCATTTCTAAGAAACTTTTGGATAATATACGGAATTTACACCCTAAATTAGCTACCCTTTATCTCATCCTCAAATTGCACAAGGATTCACTTGATCCACCGGGACGTCCTATAGTGGCAGGTAACTCTAGCTTGTGTGAAATTATTTCTGACATTGTAGATTTTTTTCTAAAACCGCTGGCTGCAGAATTACCATCTTTTATTAGGGACACCACATCTGCATTACAAAGAATTGATCAGATTCAATTAGATGACAATATGCTGTTGGTAATGGCAGATGTGGAGTCCCTATATACGTCCATTAAACATCAGGATGGATTGGCAGCGGTCAAGTTATTTTTAGACTCCAGTAACATTGATTGTCTCATGGCCGATTTTGATTTTGACTTTATTGGAATTTCTTTTGAATCATAATGTTTTCACTTTTAATGGAGGAACTTTTTTGCAATTACAGGGCACCGCCATGGGTGCTTCCTGTGCCCCGGCTTACGCTAATCTGTTTTTAGGGGCCTGGGAGCGGAGTATTTTTCAGGGTGACCTCATCCAGGATGTGGACCATGTCCATAACTGGATGAGGTACATTGATGATATTTTGTTTATATGGGAAGGCTCCGGTGATGATCTATGTGCTCTTTTTGACAGGCTTAATAAAAATGACATTAATGTGAAACTTACGTTCAAATATGGAAGAAGTTTGGAATTCCTGGATATTCTCATTTCGGCCTCCCCTGATGGTCATCTGAACACGGATGTTTTTCGCAAACCTACGGCAACCAATACTTTTCTTTTGGCGCAATCATCTCATGCAAGATCTATGATAAAAGGGATACCCATAGGTCAGTTTCTTTGAATTAAAAGGATTTGTTCGGATAACCAGACTTTTGAGAAACAAGCAGTGGATTTGTCTAGGAGATTTTCTGAAAGAGGTTATAGCAATAAATCTATCAAACAGGGATACTTAAGCGCTTCCAAGGTTAATAGAGATCAATTGCTTTATGGGCCGTCTAAAAAACAAGAAGAATCTGTCAATACAAGTACTGTGCGTTTTATATCAACGTTTAATAATCAATGGAAACATTTGACAGATATTGTACGGAAGCATTGGCATACACTTCTCGCTGATCCTATCTTGAAGAAATTACTCCCTTCGGCTCCGGCTTTTGTAGCTAAAAGATCCAGAAACCTGACAGATATCTTAGTGCACAGTCACTATATATCTAGTGACTATAAGAAGAAAATGATTAAAAACTCAGGTAAACCAGGTTTCTTTCCATGTGGTGTGTGTAAGGGATGTTTGAATATGACTAGAAGTAACTCCTTCTCTAGTCAGGATGGAGCCAGAGCTTTTGAGATTAGGAAACACATTACCTGTTCATCACACGGTGTCATTTATTATGCACAATGTCCATGTGGTAGGATACATGTTGGTCTTACCACACGTGAACTTAAAAAAAGAGTACGGGAACATGTGAGAGACATTGAAAAGGCAGCTAATGTTGAAGATGATTCTAGTCTCAAAACCTTGCCCAGACGTTTTAGACGCTATCATCAATGTAATGCTAGTGGTTTGGTAGTCAAGGGAATCGATTTACTCACCTTGGACATCAGAGGTGGGGATCTAAGTAGGATTTTGGCCCAAAAAGAAAGTCAATGGATCTATCGTTTAGGTACCATGAGTCCATTAGGCCTCAATGAAAGCTTGGGATTTGCCTCCTTTTTGTAATAATTTTGTTCATTGATATTCCTATGTAGGTCCTTTAGTGGTATTTTTTATGGGTGGGTGTATACTATGATTTATTTTTAATGGTTTCAACACTCCAATTAATTAATACCAACTATTAATATAGTTTCAATCAGTTATACTATATTCAGCTCTTTGAACCTTCCTAGAAGGTCATTGAAATTTGTTTCAACCAGATGGTCAAATTGTCCAAGCAGAACAAATAACTGGCTTACACTTATCTACCAACAAAGGACCTTCATTGCCATAATTAGATTGGGTGTGTTAACTTTGCCCATGGATTGTCAACTGGTGAAATCTCATCTATTTGGCCTCAGGGGGTCATCTCACTGGCATCCAAGGATAGATACTGTTTAAGTCTCACACTTACTTTGGGACATCAAAGGCTTTAGAGAAGTTTTTACATAGAAAAGGAGGGTACTGATTAGCAGAGGGAGAGAGACAGAGAAAGAGATGTGACAGACCAGAGAGGACTGAGATGAGACTATCTGAATAATGTAATGTATGAATAATGCCTGTTTCTGATTAATGCATACGTATTTATAGATTTATATTGTTTATTATTTGATCTTATCACTTTATATAGTAAATCAATTTAGTAAATTCAATTCTTGTGTGAGCATTTTCTTATTCATCACAATCCATTGGAACCCTTACAATACAAATTGGTGTCAGAAGTGGGATTGTTTTGAATAAAAATGTTTGCAAAATTGAATAAGTTTGTTAAGAGTAGGAAAGCCGTTGAGAGTAGTGTCAGATTTTTGCCAGAATGGGTGTTACCAGGAAAGTGGACCCCAATGGCACAGGAATGTAACAAATATATGGAGGGACAGCGGTTATCAAATCCTCAGGAAGTGGCTGCAAAATTTGATCTCCAAGGTATGATGCAAAAGAGCAGAAAGCTGCAGCAGCTGTTGGATGGATTTTTGTGCAAGTGTCTCAAAGCTTACAGGAGGAGATAGATGATTTGCATTTAGAGCTGCATACAGCTATAGAGCAAAGGATTAGCTTGCAATCAGCCTTGAGAGACCAAATGAAACAGCATGACAATATGCAAAGGAATTTTGAAGCTTATGTAATGAAAAATGTGAATAAGAATAGGCGCAGGAGGAGACAGCGGCCAGTGTCAGATATTTGTACTGCACAGATTAGCACCATGATTGCACGTGAGAAATGGTCAGATTTGCTAGAATGTGATTTCTGTAACAGTGAGACAGATGAGGAAGAAAAGCAAGCCAGACCGATTGTGACTACTAAAACTAGGAGAGAAGTCACACAGCGTAGTGGAGATAGGATGGATGCAGGAAACGCAGCTACAGGAGCAGAAGCTTCAATGACCGAGGAAACTAGGAATTATACAGCCGGAGAATTAACAGAATTAGCTACCAGGTACAGGCAGCAAGCAGGAGAACCTCTGTTAGCATGGATTCTCAGATTATGGGATCAGGGAGCCGATACTATAATCTTGAACCGTCTTGAGGCAATAGGACTTTGTAGTATTTGTACTGATCCTATGGTACGTCTAAAAATGAGACGTGCAAGGGACACTACAGAGACTTTCTCTTTGTTGCATTTGGTGAGGGATTCTGTGGCACAAGTGTATGACTCTCCCATGGAATTAATACCACAGACACGATGGGAGAATCTTGCAGATGGAGTTCAGAGATTGAGAGAAATCGCAGGTATAGGTGGCATAACTCGCAATCCTTTGCCTGATCTGAATGATCACTTTGCTGTTGTTGAGGATTGGAAGGGACCAGATGCTGCAATATTGACGGTATTGATGAAGAATAAGTTCATAGAAGGTGCCCCAGCGTCACACAAAGCCCCATTATTCACTATGTTCAGTGCACTTATGGGAAATTCCACTACTGTCTACACAGCATGCAATCTAATCTCCCAGCTATCTGCTCTAGAGAGAGCAAAAGTATCAAAAAATAGTACAGTAAAGAGAGTAGATCAAGAAAGGAGAAAAGAGGATGATACTCAAATAAGAAAGAGCAGGACGGAGTTGTGACCTGATAGCTAGTGGGGTTCCATTCCAGGAGATAGATGGGATCTCTACAAGTGACCTGCTGAGGAGATGGCAAGATCTGAGGAGAAAAGGTAAATTGCAACTCGCCAGACCCAAGAGGGTGGCGACAAATGAGATAGGGGGTTGGAAAGGTAGAGGTGGGACACCTGATGGAGGCATGCAAAGCCCCCACTGTAACCGCCCCTTGCACTCTTCCAATACCATGGCATACTACACCCCCTGCCAAGATTCCCTCATGGACTAAATATAAAAGTTGTGGAACATCTCTGAAAATTATTGTTTGAACAGTTTTGCCATGTTTTGATGTCTAATGATGTTGTTTTCATTCTAGAGTTTCTTAGAGAAATACTCCTGTGAGCATACTGTGACGTATGCGCTGGCTGATATGTGATGATAAATACTCCTGTGAGTATACTGTGACGTATGTGCTGGCTGATATATGATGATAAATACTCCTGTGAGCATACTGTGACGTATGCGCTGTCTGATATATGAAGAGAAATACTCCTGTGAGCATACTGTGACGTATGCGCTGTCTGATATATGAAGAGAAATACTCCTGTGAGCATACTGTGACGTATGCGCTGGCTGATATATGAAGAGAAATACTCCTGTGAGCATACTGTGACGTATGCGCTGGCTGATATATGATGATAAATACTCCTGTGAGCATACTGTGACGTATGCGCTGGCTGATATATGATGAATTGGGTTTGGTCTTGGTGATGCATAAATGTGCATTCCTCACCTGAGGGTTTGTAATAGACCTTGATGTTTTAAAAGGCAAAAGACCACAGCAGATATAAGATGATTCTGTATGTGGGAGCCATTGTGAGAGAACATACAAGGCAAAGAGGGAGTGACAGTACAGACAATGAATGTAAGACTGACCTAAAGTTAGATGACTGATAATATACTGGGGGGTTGACAAGATAAATAGATGACTTATTTGTACTAAGTGTTTGTCTTTGTCACTGTATGTGCTTTGTGTATTTGTCATGGATATCCCTTGATTAAAATTGGTTCACAGCCAAAGAAAAAATCCACGTGGTATTTTTATTTGGCATATTTTTATGAGCTCATTTTCTGAATTTTAAGTGTACTGTGTTTAGCATTCTTGGTTTTTAAAGGAATTGTTTTTTTTCTCTTTTACATGTTGGATTGGGGGGTGGGGGGTGTAATTAACCTTTTGTTTGTTTGCAGGAGTGAAAGAAGAAACCTTGGCCATTTAATTAACATGTAAATACAGTGCACAGTAAATTGTTCATTCCTGCAGTAGTGAAAAAGGAGTCCATCTAATATAAGATTATATTTTATGACTTATTTTTGAGTTTTAACATTTTTTATTTTTTTTGGGAGCTCCCGTGCAAATTGGGTTTTGAAGAATATACACTCACTGGCCACTTTATTAGGTACACCATGCTAGTAAGGGGTTGGACCCCCTTTTGCCTTCAGAACTGCCTCAATTCTTCGTGGCAGAGATTCAACAAGGTGCTGGAAGCATTCCTCAGAGATGTTGGACCATATTGACATGATGGCATCACACAGTTGGCGCAGATTTGTCGGCTGCACATCCCTGATGCGAATCTCCCGTTCCACCACATCCCAAAGATGCTCTATTGGATTGAGATCTGGTGACTGAGGAGGCCATTTGAGTACAGTAAACTCATTGTCATGTTCAAGAAACCAATCTGAGATGATTCGAGCTTTATGACATGGCGCATTATCCTGCTGAAAGTAGCCATCAGATGTTGGGTACATTGTGGTCATAAAGGGATGGACATGGTCAGCAACAATACTCAGGTAGGCTGTGGCGTTGCAACGATGCTCAATTGGTACCAAGGGGCCCAAAGAGTGCCCAGAAAAAATTCCCCACACCATGACACCACCACCACCAGCCTGAACCGTTGATACAAGGCAGGATGGATCCATGCTTTCATGTTGTTTACGCCAAATTCTGACCCTACCATCCGAATGTCGCAGCAGAAATCGAGACTCATCAGACCAGGCAACGTTTTTCCAATCTTCTACTGTCCAATTTCGATGAGCTTGTGCAAATTGTAGCCTCAGTTTCCTGTTCTTAGCTGAGAGGAGTGGTACCCAGTGTGGTCTTCTGCTGCTGTAGCCCATCTGCCTCAAAGTTCGACGCACTGTGCGTTCAGAGATGCTCTTCTGCCTACCTTGGTTGTAACGGGTGGCAATTTGAGTCACTGTTGCCTTTCTATCAGCTCGAACCAGTCTGCCCATTCTCCTCTGACCTCTGGCATCAACATGGCATTTCCGGCCACAGAACTGCCGCTCACTGGATTTTTTTTCTTTTTCGGACCATTCTCTGTAAACCCTAGAGATGGTTGTGCGTGAAAATCCCAGTAGATCAGCAGTTTCTGAAATTCTCAGACCAGCCCTTCTGGCACCAACAATCATGCCACGTTCAAAGGCACTCAAATCACCTTTCTTCCCCATACTGATGCTCGGTTTGAACTGCAGGAGATTGTCTTGACCATGTCTACATGCCTAAATGCACTGAGTTGCCGCCATGTGATTGGCTGATTAGAAATTAAGTCTTAACACACAGTTGGACAGGTGTACCTAATAAAGTGGCCAGTGAGTGTATATGTTAAATGATTTCAATGAATGCTAGTTTGTTAATGTCTTGATATAGCTTTGTTCACCTACACCTGAGTCATGCAATGCAAATGTGTGGGCACCCAAAGTGTGTGTTTGTCTATATGTAAAGGAGAATCTCTTCTGCTTACTGAATGAGTGCAATAGGTGAAGCCAGAGTGTGTGTTGATGTAATGTGTATATTATGTAAAAATAATAATTTGCTAGGATTGGGTTAATAGCAAATTGGTGTGGGTTCTTTTTTCCTTAACATGTAATTGTACTGATTCTGATTAGTAGTAACATTATTTTCTGATCTCCATGAACATAATTGCACTGGTAATTATGATCATCGTTATTATGCAAATGTGATTGACATGAATTTGATGTGTTTGATCAGTGTATAAGTCCATACACATATGATATATATTTTATGTAGTATTATTATCTAGAGTAGAAATATTTGCTACAGTAGAAAATTTCAAAGGTCATTCTGGGCACAATTTGGACCAACAAATCTACAGTAATTTTGTTTGATTAATTTGATCAAGGGGTGGAAAACATGCCACCAGGACTGAGTTATTTTGGACTGTTGCTTTGGACTGAGTTAGCTCTGGCAGGTTGTGTCTTGTGTGTAGACTGAAGATGTCCAATTGAACGCTGAGACTGAGCCCAGATGATGCTGAACCGTCAACCAGGGTGAATCCTCATGACTGCCAGCTGATGCAAATGGCATATAAAGTGAGGCCCTGAACAGCTGCAGCAATAGAAGATTAAAGGTACTCTTATGCTCAGCCATGGACACCTGCACTTCCCTCACCCATTGCTTTGGAGAAACGAGGGGTTAATGTCATGAAGGGCAGGGACAGATTGCTCTTTAGAGTCTGTTCTTTTGCTAACCAGGGAAAGTAGTGAAGTCACCCCAAAGTGATGAGGGCATAATAATCCCCATGTTTCCCTGCAACAGAGACCCAGAGACCTCCTGGAGGATGACTGGTCGACGTCTATCTGAATAATGTAACGTATGAATAATGCTTGTTTCTGATTAATGCATATGTATTTATAGTTTTATACTGTGTATTATTTGATCTTATCTCTTTATATAGTAAATCAATTTAGTAAATTCGATTCTTGTGTGAGCATTTTCTTATTCATCACAATCCATTGGAACCCTTACAATACACATGGGCAAAACGCTACTCAGACAACACAGGCTGAGGGTAAAACAGTGTGGCAATGCTTTATTGTACCACAAAACAGGCAGATAACACATGGAACAGTCCCAGCACAGTACTCAAGATGGGGCACATTACAGAGTCTCACCCTTCCGCTGACCTGCTGGGATAATAGCTGCTGTGACTACAGATCTTCCAGGGTCACTACCCCAGCTGTGTCACACACACAGAGAGGAGGTAACAACAAGCGTAGGAAGATGACAGTCCATACAAGACCAGTTGATCCGAGGATCACAACCTGGCTTCATCTTCCAGGGTCGACTATTCCACCTGTGGCATGCACACAGAGAGGAGGTAACGACAAGTGTAGGAAGATGACAGTCCATTGAGTCCATACAAGGTACAAGGCCAGTTGATCCAAAGATCACAATCTGGCTTCTCCAAACATATCCATGGTTCAGTGACGGTCAATGGACCAGATCTGTATTCTTCCAACCGATGCTGAAAACCCCTAGGTTGTTTCCTGTAGAATGATATATCCATGTCCCTTGTGATGATGTTGAGGCTGCTGTCCTGTCTCTTGTCCTTTGGATGTATAGATGTCTTGGCAGAATCTCTCTGGCTGTTTCTCTCTCAGTCTCTTTATACAGATGCATGTAACCCTTTTTTACACTTAACAAGTGTCCCTCATTCAGTATTTACATAAAGGGTAAGAATGGAGATGAGATCAAGTAGCATTACTTGATTATTTAAACTATTTGCATAGTTTTTCCCTCTCTGCTTTAGAAGTCAACAAACTGGCTCCATAACACAATGTATAATTAGCATATCAGCAAACATCAGTAGTGATCAAGGATAAGCGCACAATAAAAGTCAATATTACCGGCTTACACAAACAAGTCTGTTTTCTTGACCAACTAGAAATCAACACTTAAATTTAAAGCCAACATACAGATAACATTCTATTATTCTTCATTTGCTAAAATATAGTCGTATGGTTATTTAAGATACAATGCTGCATGTCTTCACAATGCCAAAAGTAAAAATAAAATTTTTAAAAAATATAAAAAACAATATAAAAGTTCAAATCACCCCCCTTTTCAAAATAAAACGATAAAAAAAATCAAACATACACATATTTGTTAAAGCCGTGTTCAGAATCGCCCAATCTAGCAATATAAAAAAAGAATTAACCCGATCGCTAAATGGCGTAACGAGAAAAAAGGTCAAAACGCCAGAATTACTTTTTTTGATCGCCGCAACATTGCATTAAAATGCAATAAAGGAAAGACCAAAAGATCGTATCTGCACCAAAATGGTATCCATTAAAATCGTCAGCTTGGTACACAAAAAATAAGCCTTCACCCAACCCGAGATCATGAAAAATGGAGATGCGACGGGTATGGGAAAATGGTGCAATTCTTTTATGCTTTACCTAATAAAGATGAGTTATTTTTACTGATATAGTGGGTATGGAAAGTATTTAGACCCCTTTACATTTTTCACTCTTTATTTCATTGCAAACGTTTGGTAAATTCAAATTCATACTATCTATTCTTGACACGGGAGGGGCTTATAAACTTCCGAAGTATATCATTTGGTGTTTGGGATCTGCCAATATGTGGCTAGTTTTCTGTTTCTGTGTAAACACCACCTCACCCTATATACTGAGATGTGGGGTACATGTTTTTTCTATTAGTCACTTTCCAAGTAACCTTCAGGGGGTGAATTATGGGTATAGTTTTACATTTGCAATAAGGTTTAGTTTTATCCTTTCGTCAGCAAACATGCGGAATGACAAGAGACAACCCATTTAAGAAGATTCAATTTTGATTAAAGCTATTCCAACATTATAACATTATGAACATAAAAAAGGCTTCTCCCCTGTGTGGATTCTCTGGTGCTTAACACAATTGGATTTATTGTTAAAACATTTCCCACATTCTGAACAGGAAAAAGGCTTCTCCCCTGTGTGAGTTCTTTGGTGGGTAACAAAATGTGATTTATGTGCAAAACATTTCCCACATTCTGAACATGAAAAAGGCTTCTCTCCTGTGTGCATTCTCTGGTGCTTAACACAATTGGATTTATTGTTAAAATATTTCCCACATTCTGAACAGGAAAAAGGCTTCTCCCCTGTGTGAGTTCTCTGGTGCTTAACACAATCTGATTTATTCATAAAACATTTCCCACATACTGAACATGAAAAAGGCTTCTCCCCTGTGTGAGTTCTCTTGTGGGTAAGAAAATGTGATTTCTGTACAAAACATTTCCCACATTCTAAACATGAAAAAGGCTTCTCTCCTGTGTGGATTCTCTGGTGCTTAACAAAATCTGATTTAGTGTTAAAACATTTTCCACATTCTGAACAGGAAAAAGGCTTCTCCCCTGTGTGAGTTCTCTGGTGACTAACACAATCGGATTTAGTGTTAAAACATTTCCCACATTCTAAACAGGAAAAAGGCTTCTCCCCTGTGTGAGTTCTCTGGTGGGTAACAAAATTTGATTTATGTTCAAAACATTTCCCACATTCTGAACAGGAAAAGGGCATCTCCCCTGTGTGTGCTCTCTGGTGTCTATCAAGAACCGATTTCAGATTAAAACATTTCCCACATTCTGAACAGGAAAAAGGCTTCTCTCCTGTGTGGATTCTCTGGTGCTTAACACAATCAGATTTATTATTAAAACATTTCCCACATTCTGAACAGGAAAAAGGCTTCTCCCCTGTGTGAGTTCTCTGGTGGATAACAAAATGTGATTTCTGTGCAAAATATTTCCCACATTCTGAACAGGAAAAAGGCTTCTCCCCTGTGTGAATTCTCTGGTGAGTAACAAAATGTGATTTCCATGTAAAATATTTCCCACATTCTGAACATGAAAATGACTTCTTTGCTTTAGGAGCAGTTTGTTTTTTATTGCCTCTTTTGTGACTTTGATTTTCCTTAGTAGTCAGTAATGAATCAGAAGATGGGACCTGTTTCATAGGATCAGGTGACAGATCTTTGCTTTGAATAGATGATATATCTGGAGTAACAGCAATCACTTCAGTTGTATCTTGTAAGATCTCAAGATCATCAGATTTAAAAATTGAAGATGACAGCTGTCCCTCTGATCTCCAGGTACAGTCATCTGCTAAGATAAAAAAACTTTTTTAAATAAAATATCCTTGAGTTTTTTATATTTTTGAGCGTTTCTACTTATACCGTCCATAAAAATGGCAAGCTATGTAAAAAACTTTAATTATTTACCAAGACAATGACAGTTCACAGTCTAATAGGAAACCTTGTTGGATGAGCCAGTAGTGTGCGGTGTTCAACTGTTTGTTCATTCTGCCTCCCAAATATCAAATATAAAGAAACCAATCAATGTTATGTAGGCAAAAATAATACCAATTCTCATCTCACAAAAAACAAGTCCCCACTCAGGTCCATCATCTCTCAATGGAAAAACAGAGGTTCCCACACTATTAGTGGCTTAAAGGCTGTTGAAAAGCAACAAGGTTTCCATAAACCAATCCAGCAAAATCCGCTCTCACTTCGGAGTCTTGCAGTGTGCGCAAACAACATTTAGGATCCCTGTATTTAGCAATATTATACTGAGAAGAACCCACTTAATTTTTGGTGTGTGTCTCCTGGAGAACAATCTGGGCACTATGTGCTGGATAATAAAATGGCTAATGTGTAATTTTCACTCTCCAACATCCACTGCATGTTAATTTCCTGAAAGTGGCGGTGGAGTCAAAATATTCACTCCTCCTAAGGATTATAACCCTCAGTGAATTAATTTATAACATGGAATCACTTTATGGGGATTTCCACTGTTCTGGTTTTCTGTCATTTAGTTATATTAGGGCTTCTGCATATGGTGTGTCCAATCTCATCTGGGATCTGTTCCTGCTGTCCAGCAGGAGTAATCTGCTCCCTACTTCAGCCAATTGGAAAGTACCACACCCTACTAAGGCGCAAAGCACATGGCCGGAATCTGCCAGACACAGCCCTGTTCTCCTCTGGTTCAGTCCTCTGTGCTCAGCTTGCGGCTTGTGTATTTGTTTCCTCCTGTGACCATGGCCCGTTTACTGACTACTCTTGTGTCTTCTGATTCTGGCCTTCTGGTTCTGACCCAGCTACCTGACTATTCTTCCTGCCATCTAACACCACAGAATAGCAGGTAACACCATGGTCCAAGCCTAGGGGTCCCAGTGTAAGTCCATATTCCATGTAAGGGTGTTAAAGGGCGATGAGCAAGGCAATCCTTGGGATATGGAAAGCAAAGAAGATAGAGCCAAGCATGTTCATGGTGGACATCTTTTGAGCTGCCAGGTGACCATGAACAGTGCTCCCAATACATTGTGTCTTCAAACTATTCCAGCTAGATCTGCATTCAAATAGCTAAATGGCGCTCCTTCCCTTCTGAACACTGCCATGTGCCCAGACAGTAGTGTACAACCGTATGTAGGGTATAGTGCGAAGCTGGAAAATAATTTGTAAGATCCATTTGTTTTCTATTATCCTTTGTGAAGAATTCCAAACTTACCACCACATAAAGTGACACACGTCAGATATTAATAATGGGGCCTGATTAGGAACTACTGAAATGATCAAACTCCACAGTCTTCATCAGTAATAAATGAGTAACTAGGGGTGAAACCTCTCTGGGGTAATTAGAGTATGAAGCCATATAAACCATATGAAGCGCATCAATCCCTCTAATCTTCAATAAGGTCGCATCGCTATTATGACATGATATATAATGTTGTGGAATGGTTTTCAGATCTCCAATATCGGCCATTGTCTTGGCCGCGCCAATGTCCCACACATGCTCGCGCACTCGAATCCTGAGTTCTCTTGTTGTCAGACCCACATATATTTTGGGGCAAGGGCACGTGGCATAGTAAATCACGTTTGAAGTTCCACAGGAAATTCTCTGTCTAATCTGGAGTTCCCTTGTCCCATCTGATGAGAACTAGAGGGATTGATGCGCTTCATATGGGGATTAGGGGTGGTGACAACAAAATTTTTTTATCACAGATGGAACTCAGGTGGTTCGTTCAACTGGACACCATGACCCCTAATGGACTCAATGAAGTTTTGAGCTTGGCCCCATTCCTATAGTCTTTGGAGATTTAACAATTATGCATCAATTGGTCCCGGATATTATTTTCTTTTTTGTTAATGGATTCCCAATGGGATGATTTGCATTATTCTCTTTATAGTATATTCCATATGGATATCTGGGTATATTTATAGGCATATAATATATAGGTAATGAGAATTCCTCCTGTCCTTTTTCCTCCACAGGTCTATATCACACTCCCTCCTTTTTTCTGGCAGTGTGTTGTTTTTATATTGTTTTTAATTTTTACTCTTTATTTTCACTAATCTTTTCTTGTATGTCAATAATTTATATTTAGTGACCTTGAGGACACCATATATCTCCTTGGACCCTCACCCTGTACCATATCTATGTGAACCGCATCCAGCAGTCTCTACAGTTGTGGGAATCATGACCATATATTGTATTCTATGTATTTTATGTACTTAGTATGTGAGATTTTTTCACTGTTTATGTCATATACGATGTACATTTATATACATGTGATGACTTTTTTTACGGTCATGACCCGCTTAGGATTATTGTCTGCATGGACCTTAGGGTTCTTCCCATGTATGGGATATAATTATGAGCATATTATATCAAACATGTGAATCGGATCTAGTGGCCTTTATAGTTGTATGTGTCATGACCATATATTCATTTTATGCATTTGATGTATTTAATATATGAGACTCTTTATCGCCTGGGCTATATGTGATGTATATCCATGTATGTATGTGATGATTCTTTTGTATGGCCATGACCCCTTTAAAAATCATTCATCTTCCCGGTATGGATTTTTGGGATTTCCTATATATGGGATACAATTATGGGCGGCTGTGCGCATCTCTCTGCGGTGGTAATTGTGCTGCTGACAGATGGGCGTCTTTATGTTGTACACGGGCGCCTTGGTCTTTTGACCGGTGTCCTGTGTTCAGCATGACGCCTGTTCTGTGAAGCGGTGCTTGCCGACCTCAGAGCGCATGCGCCGATGAGGCCGTGCTGATTGGTTGATCCCGGTCACGTGACCGCGGTCACAGGGTATATGAAGGTCCTGTGGAGATATGGTTACGATCTCCTTGATAAAGCGGCCTTTCTGCGCCATGAAACGCGCTTCGGGGGTCACTGCCAGACGCTTCCCCTCTTCCTCCTGCATCCTCTGGTAAGATTTTGATCTGACATTTGTTTCTGTCTTTCATTGGTGGTCGCCCTTGTTTATGTCCAGATTCATTGCACCCTAAGGACATTATATGTCTCTCCTCCTTACTTTTTGAGCTTTGCTCAGGGGATTTACATGGAGTAATCTGGGCCATATGGCCATTGATTTTTGTAGGGCGGTATTATATTTTGGGCTTCCACTTTATAGGCATGATGTCTAAAATACATATATGAGGACATTATTTCCATCTTGGATGGATGAGGGGATGGTCGGGTATGTGTTCATCTGCTTTATATTGGCACCTCATCATGATTTTGTGCACTTCTTTGTACGATGTTTAATAAAAATTATTAATATTTTTGCAGTCGTCGTTTTGCTCCCTTTTTTCTCCGGTGTTTCCATGTTTATAGGAGCTGATGTGGCTTGTGCCTAGGGTGAACAAATTGTTTTGGTATCATCCATAGGCATTTTAGCATTTTACATGGGATTCTTGTTATTAATCCCAGGGGGTAGGTGGATCCTCCAGGTTGTAAGTTCTATAGAAAAGGGCTTTCAATGCCCAAAGTCACTTGAACAGTTTTGGGTGGAGGAGAATGTTGTGGTCTAGAGGCAAAATGGCGATCATGGTAATACGGCCGGACTACACCACCGATAAAGCAGCCACAGTCGGTGACTGAGAAGAATCTGTGACTTCTCTGCATTCAGTGGTTACTACTCATCTGGGTAGTCATATGTGGGAATCTCCTCTTTACACCACTCATCACCCCTCACATATGTCTCTGTAGTATTAATATGGGTCAGATCTTCACCCTGAAACAAATATTGTAAAAGTCACCGACAGATGGAGAAGTCCCATCTATGATCAGCTCTAATCCTGCCATCTCCACCGCTCTCATTACACAAGTATAAA